>NC_083369.1:96596910-96751910 GCF_030254825.1 Meriones unguiculatus | reverse complement strand
AACATCCATGGCCAGCAGAGAGAAAAAAAAGGCCTATCCTAAACACAAGAAAACATAATTTTAAGTCTGACATTTCTATGTTATATAATCTCTTTGGATTTCAGCAGTTTTATCAAAAAACATAGGAATAATGATGCATGTCCACCTACTTAAAAAGATTAATATATTAAGAAAACACCTGTGAAATTTTATTTGGAAGTTCAAGTCACCATATTACCAGTAAGCTGGTATTAGAGCAGCTGATGGATTTCATGATTGCCACTTTGTGTTCTGTTTTGAAGCCTCTGTGGTTATTGAATGATGATTGTAATTTTGGAGAGCATTCTTTCAGCTAACTTTTAGTCAGATTAAAATATTAATGGCTCTGCAGTTCTTATTACTAAGTCTTTTTTTTCCCCCAGCAACTAATTTCAACAACGGTTTTTAAACCACATGATACTTGGCTAGCATGTTGCTCTGCCATTGATTTTACTGACAAACATTCTTAAGCCTGCGGTTAAGTAATTTCTCATGCTCTTTTCCTAATAGATCACAACAGTTTTCTGCCTAAGTATTATGTAATGGTTATTAATATCATAGTTATTTATAGATGTTTGTGCTTATTATTTTATACTATTCATGCTTGTACTATTTAATGTGTCATTAAAAGTTATAATGATAAAAATTCGTTTTATTTATTGATTTATATCTATTTTATTATTTTTTTAATTTTTTAAAAATTTATTACAACTTATTCACATTGTATCCAAGCTGTAGCCCCCTATCTCATCCCCTCCCCATCCTGCCTTCACTCCCTCTTCTCCTCCCATGCGCCTTTCCCAGTACACTGATAGGGGAGGTCCTCCTCCCCTTCCCTCTGACCCTAGCCTATCAGGTCTTATCAGAAATGTCTGTATTGTCTTCCTCTGTGGCCTGGTAAGGATGAGGCCTGTCAGGGAGAGTTGATCAAAGAGCCAGCCACTGAGTTCATGTCAGAGACAGCCCCTGTTCCCATTACTAGAGAACTCACTTGGAGACCGCCAGATTATCACCATGCACAGTCCTTAGCTGGAGTATCAGTCTCAGAAAAGACCCCTGTGCCCAAATTTTTTGGTTCTGTTGCTCTCCTTGTGGAGCTCCAGTCCCCTCCAGGTCTTCCTTTTTAAGACAGAGAATCACTATATATCTTGAGTTGTCCTGGAATGCACTAGAACGTTTAGACTGGACTGGATCTATCAATCTTCTTCCCTCCTCAGTGCAGAATATTTATACAATTGGAAGGATCAAAATAGATCTTTCTTTGACTGAAATATTTCATTTCTGGAAATACTCAGCACAGGAGAAAAGGAGAACGCAGAGGCTGAGAGGAGACCTTCTCACCTATAGTGTGGCCATCTTGAAAAAACAAAACAAAAAAAAAAAAAACATCAGTGTTGCTTACTCTCTGCTTCTAGGAAACAGGCTAAGCGCAGGAAAAAGGTTGGCAGCCTGTGTCTTCATTTCTGCAACCAGCCAGCTGGGCAGGAATTCCTGATGGAACAGTGTACTGCTGCTTGGTTCCACTGAGAATCACTGCTGGGAAACATACGCCAGAACATTTGATGCCACCTCCATGCATAAGATCTCCATATGCTATATAAGTTGCTGGTGTCAGTTTTACGAAAAGGGAGAATTTTCAGTCTAATGTTCTCCCGAGTTTATATTGAGCTATACATTTATTTTAAATGCAGCTGAAGAAGTCAAGACGTATGAAGATGAGAAAAATGTAATTTTTTTATTGTCTTTTCCCCTCTCCTTCTTTTTCTCACTACCATCCTTCCTCTCACCCTCTCTCTTCATCATGTGGAAGGTGAGTGACAGAAAGCAGATGGAAAGTAAACATGTAAAAAAATAACACACATTCACATTTTCAAAAGCCTTTTACTTCCTAAAATTAATGTACTGCCTTACAAGTCTAAAATACATAAATTGAAGCATACTCCTTATAAGGTTATCAAATTTACCATATTACATATGAATATTAATAATAAAAAAAGGTTAGAGAAATGACTGTGTTAAGAGCACCAGCTTACTCTTCCAGAATACCTAGTTTGGTCCTGAGCACCCACATGGTATCTCACAGCTGTCAGTAGATTTAGTTCCAGGGAATCCAATACCTTCTTTTGACCTCTGTGGACATGAAGTGTGTATGTAGAGCATATACATTCATGCAGACATAGCACTCAAACACATAAATAAAATAAAATGTAATGAAATAAAAATTATAATAATAAATACATCTAACGCACTTATACTACAAGGTCTCAAATAATCTTTATATTGAGACAAAACAAGAAAGAAAAATAAAGTGGAGAAACAAAATAACTTCCCCTACCTCCCATAGCATGTATGTGGCAGAGCTAAAATTCAGACTCAATGAAACCCTCCAAGCTTGGAACTGAATTTCTTGGAACTGAATTTACACTGATTGTGTCATTTCTAAGGAATTTGTTCTCATTATTTCTTTTAAAAAGTTATGTATTCCAAAAATGATTCCCTGAACTGAACATATTATAAACTGGTTTAAAAATAGAATACACAGCTGCCACATATTAAGAAACTTATACCTTTTAGAAGATTTGTTTGGTTTTGTTTGTTGTGTCCTTGGTGCTGCATAAGAAGAACCTATAGCGTCTTGTGCATTCTAGCTGGTACTTTCCTACCAAGTGACATACTTATTTAAAGATCTGGGAGCTGGAGAAATGGCTCAGGATCACCTGCTGATCTTGGAAAGGACTTAGGTTGGATTCCAGCAACCCCACCGTAGCTCACAACTATCTGTAACTACATTTCCAGGCACTTACACCCTCTTCTGGCCTCCATAGGTACCAGACATGTGCATGTTGCACATACATGCATGCAGGCAACACGCTCACACATATACACACACAAAATACTAAAGGTAAATAGATCTTTTTTAAAGGTTAATTTTTTTATTGTTTTGTCACCTATTCTTGGTGTATCACAGAGAATATTTAAATTTAAAGCAAATTCTCTAGGCAAAAGAACAACAGAGTACCAACCAGAATTCCCTTGGTATTGCTATTAGGAGTTTTATTCACGCATTTTCAGGGAACTGTAAATGTAACTTTTATTCATCGACTGATATACTTGTCTTCTTGGATGCTTAAGCCTCCATCTGCTCACCTAGGCCTAGTTCTGGAAGCTTATAGCCTCCATACAATCTAACCTATGCCTAGAATGATTTCAGCCTCTGAGATTTGCTGCTGCATAAGCTCACCCTTTCTAGTTCTTTCTGAACTCTGGCTTGATGGTTCAACTCAGCTGTTTTGGCTCAAACTCCTCTCCAAGTACACTGATTCAAATGGGCTGCTCTCAGCTTCTGACTGACTTCTCTCAGCCAAATAAGCTTGGCTTCAAACTTATTCTAGCAATCTGTTCTAATCTTCTGGCTACTTCTGTCTTCACCTGTGTGTAGCTTGTTCCCTCTACAACCTATCTCTGTAAAACTTACCAACTAAAACTGCTTCTTTTCTTTCTCTCTGTGCTGCTCTCTTACATTGCTTCTTTCTTGTCTTATTCTCAGGTGAGTTAGGCATATCCGATTCTGTCACATTTTTTTCTGATTTGTCACTTTTTCTGCCTCTGAAGTATCTAATATCTATCACTTTCAAACATAGCTGCTTCCTTCAACAAAAAGACTTTACCTTGTTTGGGATTAAAAGTGTGTACTAAGGTACTAAGGGTGTGTCCACATTCCAGCCAGATCACACAAAACTAAAAGGTCTTTGGAAGTGATCCTGGCAACCTTGTTGCTAGATTAAAATTCCTTTACTGTGAACCATAATTTTTATTATTTTTTCTCAAAGTTGTTATATTCAATCAATGAGATAAAATTTCAACCCACTACGATTTTACATTGCAACTTTATTAACTGGAAGGCATATCTAAATACTGTTGAAAACTGGCCTTTCGGCATAAGTATAGCCATTTTTGTTTCAGGCCCACCAGCTAATTCTTCTCAACTTGTTGCTGACATAAAAGAATCTCAGTACAAGGTCAGGTTGACTAAAAACTCTGTTTATGTTCAACATACTCTGTGGCCTTGTTGTTCATAGAAATTCCCCAACCATAAACGCAGCTGGCCCTAACCATAAACTTCACATGGGATCAAACAAATTAAAGGTCAGCTAGAACTGCTTGTCTTCTTAGGAAAAACAACCTGAGTCAGAACTGACCACCCTCTTCCACTATCCATCCCCTCTATGAGCTGATTGCAGGTTTTTGCCTTTATAAACTGACTCTGGGAAACATTCAGCATCACAGTTAGGATCCCAAACTTTCTGTGGCCCTGATTGCAATCAGCTTCGAAAAGGCATTCAGTAAACCATCCGTATCTAACTGAGACCAGAGTCTGAGTGGGTTTTGCAACTATTTTTGTAAATAATACAAGCATCTATTTTCTTCATACTGTAAAAAATATTTCTATCAAAAAGGAATGTCATAGAAGGAAGAATAGTCATATGCTGAAAACTAATTGAACAAACGAAAGAATGAAATACTGTTTATGTGGCTAGACAGTACGTATGGAATACTCTGCACTTAGCAGATTTGGGGTGGCACAGGACCTGAGTAATACTAGCTGACCACACTGTTCAGTCCCTGAGTCCTAAACTGAAACTCTATTTTACATCCCAGCGACTTCAGCCGACAAGTTCAAGAAGTTCCCTTAAGCCCTTTTTCTCTATGATGACATTGTAAAAAGTTTTTCCTTACCCAATAATATATAGGAAAAATAATAACATACGTATAAAATTTTTGCTTAATTCATAAGAATTAAATTACTGGAATGTTGTAGTGTTCCTTTTTTACAAATTGGACCATGCTCATTTTGTTTGTTTGTTTGTTTATTGGAGGTGGGAAGTCTCCATATGTTCCCATGTCTATCCTGGAACTTCCTATGTGAGTTCAGGCTGCCCTTGAACTCACAGACATCTGCCTGCCATGGGAACCTTCTTCCTAGTAGTAGAGATATGAACCACCATGCCTGGCTCCATCTTCATATTTTAAATTAATCACACTAATTTAAAGTCACATAAAAGTTTTCTATTCCTAAAAATGTGTTCATTTTCTTTAATAGAATAAACCAAATGTGTGTAAGGACTTGATATTTCTATCTTTTATTATCCTTCACTGTATACTGAACACTTGATCTTTTCTCTTATCAAGCCATTACCAACCTCTCAATTTTACTGTATATAAAATAAAAATTTTAAAATTACAATTTATTGTATCCACTTACTCATATTTAAAATAAAATAATTTCTGTACATATTTCATTATTTTTTTCTAAAATACTTATTTGAACATTGCTAGGTCTCCTGGAACAAATCATTTAATATTAAGTCAATCTTTTTCTGTACTTTAATTCCTACACCTTCATCTAAAATTATGTTTTATATATATATATATATGCATACACACACACACACATTAACTACATTTACTGCATGTTAGCTTAAATAATTAAGTACATTTCCCATTAAGTTTTTTTTCAGAGTCCAAGATTGTCTCTATAGATTCTTTAGTAATATAACCTTAATTCTCACACTTGGCAAAGTTCTCAAAAAGTTCAATTTATTGTTGTCATTCCACTGCAAAGTGACTTTTTTTCCCCTTCATTTCATTTAGAGGGCAATTGTTCACTCTGGTGTCATGATGTATATGATCATTCCAATCTGCTTACAAAGAGCTATGAGTAGAAATTGCTTATAAATTGGAAATTTATTTTCAGAAACATATGTAAACATGTTTAGGTTTGCTTTTTTATTTTAAAATTCTTTTAAAATTTATTTATTGTTTTATTAATTAAAATTTATTCACTTTGTATCCAACCTGTAGCTCCTTCCCTAATCCCCTCCCAATCCCACCCTCCCTCCTTCCTCTCCTCCCATGCCCCAACCCTAGTCCATTGATAAGGGAGGTCCTCCTCCCTTTCCCTCTAATCCTAGTCTATCAGTTATCATCAGGACTGGCTACATTGCCTTCTTCTGGAACCTGGTAAGGCTGCACCCCCCTGCAGGGCGAAGTGATCAAAGAGCAGGACACTGAGTTCATGTCAGAGACAGTCCCTGTTCCCATTACTAGTTAACCTACTTGGACACTGAGCTGCAACAGGCTACATCTGTGTAGGAGTTCTAGGTTATCTCCATGAATGGTCCTTTGTTGAAGTATCAGTCTCAGAAAGGACCCCATGCCTTGATTTTTCTTTTCTTTTTTTCTTTTCTTTTCTTTTCTTTTTTCTTTTCTTTTCTTTTCTTTTCTTTTCTTTTCTTTCCTTTCCTTTCCTTTCCTTTCCTTTCCTTTTCTTTTCTTTTCTTTTCTTTTCTTTTCTTCTCTTTTCTCTCCTTGTGGAGCTCCTGTCCCCTCCAGATCTTTCTATCTCTCTTTTCTTTAATAAGATTCCCTGCACTCTGCCCAAAGTTTGGCTATGAGTCTCAACATCTACTTTGATATCCTGCTGCGTAGAGTCTTTCATAGTGCCTCTGTGGTAGGCTTCTATCCTGTTCCTTGTTTTCTTCCTCTTCTGATGTCTATCTCATTTGCCTATCTGAATGAGGATTGAGTATCTTACCCAGGGTCCTCCTTCTTGCTTACCTTCTTTAGGTGTACAGATTTTAATATGTTTATCCTATATTATGTGTCTAATATCCATTTATGAGTATATACCATGTGTGTCTTTCTGCTATTGGGTTACCTCACTCAGTATGATCTCTTCTAGTTTCCACCATTTCCATTTACCTGCAAATTTCATGATTTCCTTGTTTTTAATTGCTGAGTAGTATTCCATTGTTTGTTTTGGTTTTATTTGTTTTAACAAATAAGTGATTAACTGGATAATTCCCATGAACTTGACCTGGCTTTGAGAATGTGCAGAGCCTGGGGAGACCTTGAACAATGGGTGTTTAGAGATGCTTAGAGATGCTCAGTTGAATTTAGCTCTCAGCACTTCGGCCAAACATCTGGCTAGGATACCCAGAGGGCTCATGCCTGTGGTTATTAAAACAAAACAAAATGAAAACAAACAAACGGAAAACCTTGAGTAGGTTTTTCATACCATCCCCTCACCATGTTTTTTACATTGTGTGAAAGACAAAAGTAGTCCTTCTTGTGGCAAACATACATCAATATATTTTATCAACATGAACTTGTTTTTGCCTCTGGGCTGTTATCCTTAGGAGTTCAGAACTCACACATCCCAGACATGTTTCTCCCTTCGCTCCTTGACACATGATGTTGTACTAGATAACTTACTGTAGCCCACAATTGGATAATTTCATATATATACACACACACACACACACACACACACACATGCCTTTTGATTAAATCAAGCCTTGATTCTCACCCTTATCATTTCTCCCCTTTCCCCATACTACTTTTCTTTCTCAACTTCATGAGCAATTAAAAAAACTCACTGAGTCACTTAAGTGTCGCCTGTATGTGCACATTTTTGAGGTCATCTACTAGAGCATGGATAGCCTCTCAGGGCCTCCATCCCTGAAGAAAATTCACTCTCCTGGCTCCAATACCCATCAATTACCAATAATTATTTGCCTAGGGACGAGATTTGATGAGAATCTCCCTCATTCATGCTGGGAATTTTGCTAGCTTAATATTATGGAAGTTTTGTCCAAGTAGTTACAGACAGTGTGAGTTCATGGAGACAATAATCCTCTTATATTCAGCAAATACTCTTTTACTGAATATTTTCAGTACCAAATGGATCGTACAATATTTTTGCTTTCTCTTCCACAATGATCCCTGAGCCTTGGGGGAACACAGTTGAAAAGGATGTCCCATTGATAGCTGTCACTCCATTGACTATTTCTCTTTTCACATTAACCAGTAATAGATCTCTGAGCTAATCACCAAAACAGCTTCTCTGATAAGGGTTGAATGACGCACTAATCTATATACATAAAATAATAATTTAGTGGGAAGTTTATTACTATGTTTGTTTAGGAGAATAACAGTGATAGATTCTCCTTTATGGCCTACAATCTACCCAGCCATATCTTTTGTCCCAATAAATAACTAACATTAATGTATTGCTGAATAGACTAGCCTACAGTCTTTGAGCAATTATAATAAAATAAAATGTAGCTTACTGTAAAGAAAGTATATATGGTTATGTATAGATAGGCAAGCACTCTGCTACTGAGCTACATTTTAAGCTCTTATTTAAACTGTTTGTTATTTTGGGACATGGTATTACTAAGTTGCCTGGGCTGACCTTGAACCCACTCTGTAGCATTGGATCACGAGTCTTGAACTTGGATCCTTTTCCTTCTGTTTTCCAAGTAGCTATAATTATAGGCTTATGCCACCACTTATCTGATTAATGGAAAAGACCGTTGTTTAAGCCTATCCTTTGTTCACAGATCTGAGAGATTCTTTTCAGATGTAAGCATATTATCATATAAGAGCAATCATACTGAGCAGCTGGTTCTTATTCACATACTTGCAGCATAAGACCCTGTGGTAATGAACTTCAAAAAAGCTGAGGTTTATCTGGGTAAAGGCAAATAAAAGCTAATGCTAAATCTGTCCAATCTTGGCTAACAATGCTCAAGAATGCTATATCTTGAGCATTGTTATGTCCAAATATGTTAAGCTCTAACTATTTCAAGTGTAAAACAGCTAACCAAGAAGTACTGGTTATTGAGGGTAGTAAAGTTATAGAAGAGGAATAGAAGGAATTGAATGTGTGACCTGTTAAAAACCATGTTTCTCTATGTTGCCTTTGCTTTGATTTAATGTCCCATTTCCATCAACCAAATGTCCACAGGGTTAGATGGAACATGGGGCCCTGGCTTCAGGCCTTTCTTTATCGACATTCTCTAAAACTTGGTTGGCCAGGAGTACCACGTTCTTCTGTCACATCTACTTAATGTGGACATACTCAACCCTACAACAAACCCTGTCAAAACTCCTCTCCCATGTATATGCCATTATAGAAATCTAGTAAATCCAAGATCCAAGCTTAGAAAAAAACACAATCATGCTAGAAAAAAATGAAATTCTTCAGCAGAAAAACAAACAAATAACAACAAACAAACAAACAAAAACTCCTTAATGTTGTTTCTCTCTATTCAACCAAATACTTCTTTTTCTACTTTCACCTACATTCTTCCCTCACACCTGCAAACACAGACACAGATACAAACACACACACTCCAAACAACCTTCAAGAAAAGTAATACATTCCCATAGTTTATAAAGTCGTAGGAATTTTTATGAGCTCGTTGTGGCCAATTTGTCATTTGCTAATGGTTGTATAAGGTTATGGTAAATGGGGATCTTTGGGCCTATGTTTATTTCTGTTTCTAATATTTTTCAGACATCTCTATTATGTTCACAGATTCAAGTCAGGTATTTTCTCCTAAGCATCTGCCCTGATTCCCTATATCATTCATACTTTGCATTTAGAAGACACCTCTCTGTGACACCAAAATATTTCACGTTATTAAAATTATGCTATTGTTATTTCTATCAATAATGTCCTTAGTGTAATATTTAGTGTTATTTTATTAATAAAATCTAGATTTTCCTCTTTTTTGGCTTCTGAAAAAATAATTCATAGAGACATAAATGGTAATATTAAAGCTATCAACCGTAAAAGTCAATACTTGACAACAGCATGTAATTTAAGAGGGTGCATACATCTGAATTCAGATCTGGAGCTTTCTAAATGTACATACATTAGCTGTACACCACAAGCTGAAAGCTGTCAAATGATAGAGCATGGATGTTTGAAAAATAACTTTTTAGAAAAGTAAGAAAATTACCAAAGCTAGGCCAGTACATAAAATACATACACCTCCATTACTCTGTGTCTATGTTGCAAACCTGCCCTCCTCCAAAAGCTTCCATTTTAGTCTTGAAGTGGAATTTTTCAAAAAGGAGGAAAAGGTTTTCATGTGATTTTTGTACTTTCATATGGAAATCATATAAATTACAATTTTATACTTTATTTAAAAGTTCATAATTATATTAAGATATTTAATCATTCTGTCACTATATTTTCTATGCCAAAATGTATCACTACATAAAAAGTATAAACAGAGAAAAATAATGTTTGATGTTAGTAAAATCGTGCTATTGATATAGAAATCAACTCTATCCTGAGTGTTATGTTATAAAAGAAGTATCTAGAAGTGAGTTTATTTAAAGAGATGTGAAGTTTAGAATCAATTTAAGAATTCAAACTGCTGTATAAGTACCGCGCGCTAACCGATTGCGCCACTGAATTTTATGTAAGAACTGGGAAATAGTAAGATCTGGAGAGGACAGGGTCTCCACAAGGAGAGCAACAGAACAAGAAAATTTGAACACAGGGGTCTTCCCAGAGACTCATACTCCAACCAAGGACTATTCATAGAGATAACCCAGAACCCCCGCACAGATGTAGCCCAGGGCAGTTCAGAGTCCAATTGGGTTACATAGTAATGTGAAGAGGGACTGCCTCTGACATAATCTGATTGGCCTGCTCTTTGATCACCTCCCCCTGGGGGGGGGGAGCAGCCTTACCAGGCCATAGCAGAGGACAATGCAGCCACTTTTGATGTGAACTGATAGACTAAGATTAGAAAGGAGATGAGAACCTCCCCTATCAGTGGACTTGGGGAGTGTCATGCATGCAGAGGGAGGAGAGAGGGTGGGATTGGGAGGGGAGGAGGGAGGGGCTTATGGGGGGATGCAGAATGAATAAAGTGTAATTGATAAAAAAAAATAATTCAAACTGAAACTGGTTGTGGTGGCACATGCCTTTAATTCCAACACTCAGGGAAGCATAGGAAGACATATCACTGGAAGTAAAAGGCAAGCCTGGTCTACGAAGGGAGTCCAGGACAGCCAAATCTGAAAGAGAAATCCTGTCTCAAAAAAACAAAACAAACAAGCAAAAAAGAAGGACAGGATGTCCACAAGGAGAGCAACAGAACCAAAAAATTTGAGCACAGGGGTCTTTCCTGAGACTCATATTCCAATCAAGTACCATGATGGAGATAACCTAGAAGCCCTGCACAGATGTAGCCCATGGCAGTTCAGTGTCCAAGTGGGTTACATGGTAATGGGAAGAGGGACTGTCTCTGACATGAACTGATTGGCCTGCTCTTTGATCACCTCTCCCTGAGGGGGGGAAGCCTTACCAGGCCACAGAAGATGACAATGCAGCCACTCCTGATGAGACCTAACAGACTAAGATCAGAAGGAAGAAAAAGGAACCCTCCCCTACCAGTGGACTTGGGGAGGGGAGTGTGTGGAGAATGGGGAGGAAGGGAGGGATTGGGAGGGGAGGAGGGAAGGAATGAGAGGGGGGATACCAAGTAAATAAAGTATAATTAAAAAGAAAAAAAAAGAATTCAAACCAAATCAAAATTATGTTTGCCTACACTTTGCCAGCCAGTGGGTAAAAATGAAAAGTAAGGCTAGATATTATTTTAATTTCAAAAATCCTGTTTCACAGGATTTTGCTCTCTACAGATGACCTTTCAAACATACTGCTATTTCTCTTAGTACATAGAAATTTTGTTCCAGCAAACTGTACATTTCTGTACCTGGATTCTTTCCTGCAGTAGCTTCACTGTGTTCATTTAGAAAAATGTGAAAAATGCTTTGCTTTCCCAAAGCTGTACAGTATTTCCTGCCTAGATAAAAGAAGAATAGTTCCTGCTTCAGATGCAACCTTTTCCTGTGAACGACAAAGAAATATATTGCAGTTCACGTGTAGTGAAAGCTTCTCACTACCATTAATATAAACAAACGGCCACTAAAAGAGCCACACCTGTTTGTTGATAAGTCATCTGCAGGTTGAATCTCTCTTACCAGAGATGTGTGAGACTAGAAGTGGTTTTTGTGTTTTTCTAATGTTATAGTATTTTCATACACATAATAGGGTGAAACCCAAGTCTAAGCAGAAAACATCTTTGTTTATTTATTTAAGTTTCATATATGTTGGGTGAAGTTAATTTTACACAATATTTTTAGGATGTCTGTCTGCAACCTAACACATAAGACTGTGTGTGAATTTTCCACTGTGGCATCATGAAAATGCTCAAAATTTTTCAGACTCTTGACATTTTAGATTCCATAGTTTGGGATTGGGGATATTCAATTTCAATTTATGATAGCTTGGCAAATCTCATTACACATAAATAAAATGCTTAAGAAAAATGAAAACTTTCAATACTGATACAAAATGACAGATAATTTGGCAACGTCTATGAAATTTCCTAATACAAAATATCCCTGGACATGTAATATTTCTTTGAAGAATATAAATGAATGCTGTATTATCATGTTTTCCAAAACATTCTCTCTTTTTTTGTGTTCTTTTAAGAAGGCAAGAAAACCTGGAAACAAATTGCATGCCCATCAGCAAAGTAATAGATGAATAAATTACACCATATCTAAAAGATAATATTCTGAAACTATTTTAAGAAGAATGAACTAGATCTATTTTGATTTGGGAGTGCCCATGACATGTCATTTAGTAAATCATCAAATGGCAAAGTAAAAGTACACATAATAACATACTTTGGCAAAACAGAAGCATAGCATGTGTGTCTTTATATGTATTTATAAGGTTATGGAGGGCTAATGATAGGTATTAAGGCTGATTTACTCAAAAAATGAGGTAAGTAGATGGATACTTATATTAAAAGTAAAGTCTGTACTATTTCTTTACTTATGATTATCAATTTGTAATGCACATATTTTTTTTATTAATTACACTTTATTCACTTTGTATCTCCCCTGTGGTTCTCTCCCTCTTCCTGTCCCAATCCCTACCTTCCTCCACCCTCTGCATGCATGCCCCTCCCCAAGTTCACTGATAGGGGAGGACTTCTTTTCCTTCCTTCTGATACTATTCAATTAGGTCTCATCAGGAGGTAATGCACATATTTTAATGAAGGAAAAAATTTAACAGGAGATTCTCTTGAGAAGCCTGTGCCCATTCTAGAATGTGAACTACTGTCCTTCACCAATATGTCTTTCTTACCTCTCTTAAGGCTCATTCTTAAAGCTGTATTAAATCTTTCTTAATAAACAATTTTACTTCAAAAACATGAAAGAATAAACAGAGAGAAAACTTGATAGACTACTACATTTAAAGGGCATGAAATAGGTAATACACAATTATGGAAATCAACTTCATTCAGCATGTTTCTGAGTGTCTTTAATATGTTTACCATGGAGCTTGGTATTAGGAGAAACAGCAAAAGTGAAATGGGTCATCCTTCCTCTTCAAAACCTTGCATGCCACAAAATGCACACAATATCTCAAAAACACTACTTTGTTCAGGACTGCCACACATATGTATCTATCAATCAATTAGGAAGGAAGTTCAGAGAGATTCAGTTAGCTTGAGCAGATTTTGTAGGTACAGCTGAGACTGCCACCATCTATTTCATCTGCTAGTTATTGCCATGTCAGTATATACCAATTTAACTTTTAACTGCCAGGAGCAGCATCTCTGGGTTAAGGGCGTTCTTTTAGCACAAAGCCTAACCTGGCCCCCTCCCTTGTTGGTCAGAAACACCTGAAAGTTAATGCAGCCCTAAGTCGAGGACCCAGGGCAATTCGAAGAAGTCTCCAGATTCCTTGTTTCTTTGGTAGATTAAATCGATGGTGAACACTCTACACTGTCTTTTTTAGTAGGGTTATGTTTCGATTTCTATAATGACATCCTGCTTGGTAGCACTGGCCTTGGTCATCTTTCTTTCTCTGCCCTACTCCTTCTACTGATTTCTCCTAGAAATCATTGCAGCCAAGTTCTTATCTGGAGAACACAAATGAAAGAAATAGCGGATAGCAGACTTGCTTTGTCCCTTTGTAATTCATAGCTTTTAAATATCTCTTCATTCATGTGCTACACAAATATGTACATAACACTTATGCATCAATGTCTAATCAAAAAACAAAGCACTGTAGGTGTTTTAGGAGAAATTTCATTTAAAAATAATTACAATAATTTTATATTATTGCTAGGACACAAATTCAGTAATAACACAAATCGATCCTCTTCTATCTCTGGAAGTCAAAAATCCATAGCTAGAGCCAAGTTATATAAGAGATGGCTTTTTTTTTTGTAGATGCTGAGAGGGGACATTTTCATTATGTCCAGTGAATTTTGCATGCCAGCTATTATACTCTTTACTTCCAAAATCATCAAAATACCATTTGATTCCATTAGTTTCTTTAAAAAAATTGTTTTTGAGGTGTGTGAGAGTGGAGATCAGAGGAGAATGTTTAGAGGTCAGTTCTTATCTTCCAGTTTGCTCAGGCACAGTCTCTCTTGCTGTTTGCTAGGCTATCTGGCTCACAGCTTCCAAGGGATCTGCTTGTTTTTGCCTTACATCTTGCCATAAATAATGCTAGGATTACAGATTCATATTAACACAGCAAGGTTTTTGCATGGGTTTCCAGTATCAAACTCAAGCCCTCAGGTTTCCATAGCAGGCATTACTTTTACCCGAATAGCCATCTTTCACTACCCATATTGATATTGAAATATTAAGCCACTGTCCCCTGGTTTGATATTTTAATGTCACTCTTTATTGAGGGACTGTATTTCTCCATACAAAATTGTCCCCTTTTTCTCTAATTTCTTGTTTATAACTTTTTAACTTCTCTATCACATTTAAGGCAGTTGACTTAAGTCTGTTTATTATGTTCAAAGAAGTAGCTTCCCTAAGAGCAATTCCTTTACACTTCTATTGTTCCCAGTGAATGAGATAGAGTTTGCTGTTTCCTTGTATACCTTGAAATTTTTTGTGACATCTGGGAAATTAAAGTATTGTAATAAAGTGGTATGTCTGTGATTTACATTCTGTCTTTCCACAGTTTTTGCTGTTGTTTGACAGTTGATTATTATTTGTTAAGGCTTATAGTTGTCTATTAATATTTTAATAAGGAATTTTTGCAAAAACTTTAATCTTTGTTGTGTGTAGTTACTGGAGTATCAGTGCTATCTCAGAGACCAACCAGCGACTGACCAGAGATTTCTTTAAACACACAGAACCAAACAATTGAAAGAAAAACAACAAAATGACTGTCCTAGTCTTTCATTATTGACTCTAATAATGACAATCATTCAGCTCTAATCCAGGCTACCTACAACTGTCTCAGCTTTTGCCAGAGCCATGAGATTGATCCTCACAGGGTTTTTTTTTTTTTTTTTTAAAAAAAAAAAAAAAAAAACACACACAGAAGCCCTGGATACACAAGTTGTAGTGAGGATCCCTAGGACATGTGGTAGCATTGTGAAACCCTATTCTTCCAAGAATCCTTAGTGGTTTTCCCAGACCGCTATGTCTGTCTGTGATTTGCCCTAGGCAAATAGGTACATGCTTTGAGTGCATACTGTCTAAAATTAGATTTAGAACAGTGTATTGAACATTAAGTCAGAAAAGTTTTCAGATTGTTTACATTGTGTGTGTGTATTTCACATAGGTGTGGTCTGTGGAGGCCAGAAAAGAGTGTCAGATCTCCTGCAGCTGGACTTATAGGTGCCAGTGAGCATCCAGGTATGGGTTCTAGGAACCAAGTTCCAGTCTCCTTCAAAGTCACAAAATGTTCTTAAACACTTAAACCAATCTTTATAGGTCCCATATTGGTAAATTGTCCTGGGTTGTTTTTATGCTTATTAAAAGTCAACTAAGTGGATATCAGATATATAATATAGGATAAACATACTAAAATCTCTACACCTAAAGAAGCAAAGCAAGAAGGAGGACTCTGGGTAAAATGATCAATCCTCACTCAGAAAGATAAACGGAATGGACATCAGAAGAGGGAGAAAACGGGGAACAGGACAGTAGCCTACCACAGAGGGCCTCTGAACGACTCTACCCAGCAGGATATCATAACCAAACTTTGGGCAGAGTGCAGGGAATCTTAGGAAAGAAGGAAGAGATTAGTAAGATCTGGAGAGGACAGGAGCTCCACAAGGAGAGCAACAGAACCAAAATATCTGGGCCCAGGGGTCTTTTCTGAGACTGATAGTCCAAACAAGGACAATGCATGGATATAAGCTATAATCCCTGCTAAGATGTAGCCCATGGCAGCTCATTATTCAGGTGGGTACCCTAGTAAGGGGAACAGGGACTGTCTCTGACATGAACTCAGTGGCTGGCTCTTTGATCACCTCCCTCTGAGGGGGGAGTAGCCTTGCCAGGCCACGGGGAGAATAATGCAGCCAGTCCTGATGAGACCTGATAAACCAGGGTCAGATGGAAGGGGAGGAGGTCTTCCCCTATCAGTGGACTTGGAGAGAGGCATGTGAGATGAGTGAGGGAGGGTGCGATTGGGAGGGCTACAGCTGGGATAAAAAATGAATAAACTGTAATACAAACATTTTTTTAAAAGTCAACTCTGGAAGAAGGAACGGTGGTACATTCCTGTAATCCCAGCATTCAGGTACCCAGAGGCAGGTAGATCTTTGTGTGTTTGAGGCCAGCCTAGTCTACAAAGCAATTCCAGGACAGCCAAGGCTACACGGAGAAACTTTGTCTCAAAAAACCAAAAACCAATCATTTACAAACAAACAAACAAACAAAATCAACTCTGGAAGCAAGATTGGACCCCGTCCCTTACCTCAGGCTCAAACATATTTACCTCAAATGTCTTTCCAGACATTTTCTGGGGACAGGAAGGCCCTGCATATCTGTAACAAGAAGAAAGGGTAACTACAAACAGCTAAGGGTCCTATTTGAAAGTGATGGAGCTTTTAGGAACTGATGCCTATTGGAAGTAAGTGAGATCACTGGGTATGGATTCAAAACCTTAAGTTCATTGGCCTCTGTGATACATTCAACATCTATATCTGATGGTAGTGGACACTGTGGCAATATCTTCAGTAGTCAATTTTAACATTTTATATGTTAATTGCTTTGAACAGTGGAGCACTTGCTCAGAATCACAAATTTCTTAGGCATGTGGCTCAGCTACACTTTTTCTCTAACATATGGTATTTGATGGCAAGTAATACTATGTGAAATTATAGAATAGGGAATAGTGTGTGATATAAGCTTGTGAATAGTGGTACTGGCAATAGAATGCTAAGAATAAATACCAACACACATTCAGAATGCATACACATTTCAGAAAGGACAAATTGCTGCTTGGGGTATGGTAGAAGAGTTTGATATTTGTCTGTTCTTCCATACCTCTATCCCCAGTGAATGATAATATATAATTATTTTTAGTATTGAAGTTGGATATCTAACAAAGGCTTATTTTAATGTGACAATGTCTATGTTGTGAAACACATGTGTATTTAATTTTTCTGCTGCTACAATGAAATATCCTAAATTTAAGAGGAAAAGGGTTTACTATGGATTACAACTTACCCTTGAATTGGACTTATCATGCCAGGGAACTCATGGTGACAGGAGCTTAAGAATACAGATGATCTTATTGCATCCGTAGTCAAGAAGCAACGATTAACAATACCTTGTATTGAATTTCTTCTTTTTATTCATGGCAGGATCTCAGCCCTTGGAATGATACTACTCCCATTTAAGTTAGATCTCTCCTCAGGTAGCCTAATGTAGATAATCCCTTAAAAGCATACGGGATTCAGGATCTTGTAAAATTGTTAAGCAATATAACCATCATACCATACATAACCCATATTACTTTTGCCATACTTTACACATTGAACAACTTTAGACAAGGGAGCTTGGACAATAAAACAACTGACATACATAGGATGGCTATTTGGAATACTAGCTTTGCCTGAAAGAGTGAGAAAATTAATTGGATTTACATGAGTAGATGAGAAAGAAGAGGTGTTAGTTTAAACAAAAGAAAAACTAAGGATAACCATACAGTTTTGCAAATCACGGGGATCACATCCTGGCTAGGGTTTTTGCCTAGGAGAAACTTTGAGCAGAAAGCAAAAGTTAGAAGGGAAGAGTATGGTAAAACTCTTAACAATATCAATATTTAATAGTACTGACTTATATTTATCCAAGTTCTTACTGTCTGTTATGTTAAGTGTTTTGTGTAGTGTATAATTTAATCTTCTACAAAACTATGAAATAGATGCTATCATTGGACCCATTCTTCAAAATAGTCTCATGGGACTAATAAAGGAATTGTACAACTCTCATGTTCATTGTCACACAAAAACCCATAGAATGTTTATTATAATTTATGACAATTCTACCTTGATATTCCAACTCTATAATATGAATTACACTGTTACACAAAAACCGATTTCGCAGGCTTAAGAAAAAGTAAAACTTCAATGATTTTAATCTGGAGTCTGGGGAGACTATTTAAAGTAATTGTTTCATAAACGTAAGGACTTCCAAGTTTGGATCCCAGGTTTTGCACAATCTCTATGTAGGTTTTGTGGCCTGCCTTTAAATCCAGCCTCAGAAGGGTGAGATGGAAAATCCAGAGCAAGCTGGGAAGCAAGACTATGGGGGCTCTGGGTTTAATGACCTGTAAGCTCTGAATTTGCTTGAGAGATTCTATCTGAATGAGTAAGGTGAAAGTAAAATTAAGATGATGCCCAATATCTATCTCTGGTGACACATGCATGCACACCACAAGCACACTGAAAATGCTGCAAAAACATGCAAATCTGTTAATATAATATAGAATAAAACACAGTCATCCTTGGTATTTGTTGGGACTTGGTTCCAAAACTGTTGAATATACTCAAAACCAAACTAAGAGAAAGCAAGTTGTTTGTAGAAAATGAAAACAGTATTTTCACATAACCTAACTACACCTTATGTTACTTCTAGTAATTAATACAATACAAATACTACAAAGTCTTATACTGTCTAAAGACCAATGCCATGAAATAAAGCATGTGCATTTTCAGTACAGATACATTTTATTTTTCCCAATATCTTTTTTAAGGTTAATAATATGTGTATTTATTTATTTATTTATTTATTTATTTATTTATTTATTTGCTTCGTTTCCCAGCTGTAGCCCCCTCCCTTATCCCTTCCCAATCCTGCCCTCCTTCTTCTCCTTCAATGCCTCTTCCCCAGGCCACCGATTCAGGTGGTCCTCCTCCCCTTCCTTTGGAGCTTAGTCTGTCAGGCCTCAACAGGAATGCCAACATTGTCTTCCTCTGTGGCCCGGTAAGGCTACCCCCCTCTCAGGGGAAGGTGATCAAAGAGCCAGCCATTGAGTTCATGTCAGAGACAGCCCTGTTCCCCTTACTAGGACGCCCGTTTGGATACTGAGCTGCCATGAGCTACATCTGTGCAGGGGTTTTAGGTTATCTCCATGAATGGTCCTGGGTTGGAGTATCAATCTCAGAAAAGATCACTGGGCAAAGATTTTTTTGCTTCTGTTGCTCTCCTTGTGGAGATCCTGTCTCCTTCAGGTCTTTCTATCTGCCCCTTCATTCATAAAATTCCCTGCACTCTGCACAAAGTTTGGCTATGAGTCTCAGCATCTGCTTTAATACCCTACTGAGTAGAGTCTTTCAGAGGCCCTCTGTGGTAGTTTCCTGTCTTGTTCCCTGTTCCAACCCTCTTCCCATGTTTATCCCATTTGCTTTTCTGAGTGAGGATTGAGTATCTTACCCAGGGTACTGCTTCTTGCCTAGCTTCTTTAGGTGTACAGATTTTCGTATTTTTATCCTATATTATATGTCTAATATCCACTTATAGGTGAATATATACCATGTGTGTCTTTCTGCTTCTCAGATACCTCACTCAGGATGATCTTTTCTAGTTTCCATCATTTGCCTGAAAATTTCAGAATTTTGGTGTTTTTAATTGCTGAGTAGTATTCCCTTGTGTAAATTTTTAGTACCACAATTTCTGTATTCATTCCTCAATTGAGGGACATCTGCGTTGTTTCCAGATTCTGGCTATTACAAATAAAGCTGCTAAGAACATGGTTAAGCAAATGTCCTTGTTGTATACTTGAGCATATTTTGGATATATGCCTATTAGTGGTGTAGCTGGATCTTGAGGTAGCACTATTCCTAATTGTCTGAGAAAACACCAGATTGATTTCTAAAGTGGATGTACAAGTTTGCATTCCCACCAGCAATGGAGGAGAGTTCCCCTTTCTCCACATCCTTTCCAGCATGTGTTGTCACTTGAGTTTTTGATCGTAGCAATTCTGATGGGTTATAAGATGAAATCTCAGGTTCATTTTGATTTGCATTTCCCTGAAGACTAAGGATGTTGAGCATTTTTTAAATGTTTCTCTACCATTCGATAGTTCTCTATTGAGAAGTCTCCATTTAGTTCTGTACCCCATTTTTAAATTGGATTACTTGATTTGTTGCTGTTTAACTTCTTGAGTTCTTCATATATTCTGGATATTAGCCCTCTGTTAGATATAGGGTTGGTGAAAATCCTTTCCCATTCCGTAGGCTGTCATTTTGTTCTGATGACAGTTTTTCAGTTTCATGAGGTCTCATTTATTGATTGTTGATCATAGAGCCTGTGCTGTTGATGTTCTGTTCATTTCCTAATATATTTAATCATTGATTAGTTGAATCTGTGAATTCATGATCTCTAGATTCAGGGACTTGGCTAGTATTTATTTCTCTATTAAATATCTTTTCAATATTAAAGTAGTATACTAATTATTTACAAACAAAGATAAACGGATTACAAGAATGCATGAATGTAATTTTAAAATGCATTTGAAGAAGCTCTTAAGGAGTATATATGGAAAAAAACTTGAATCTTGGACACAGTCTCATATTCATCTCTGCTATGTCTCATAAGAAACTATGAGCTATAACATAGCTGTGTGCCCCCCCCCCCCCAATTTCATCATTGGTAAAATGTAAAATCTAGGCGAGATAACTAATTATCATAATTCTCATCTGTAATTCCAGTACTTAGAAATTAGAGGCACAATCAGAAATTCCACTCCTTCCTTGGCTACAAAGTGAGACTTAAAAATAAAGAAGCCATAGCAAAACTTAAACCAAACAAAATGATGCATGATAGGGTATAACATACTTGGCACTTGGTACAAATTTGATATTTGGTAAATGTAAATTCTCTTGTTTTCCCTCTTCTCACTCCCCAGAACAGATTAGAACAGGATTTTGGAAACTTTACAAATTATATATCATTGTTGTAAGATTTGTTAAATAGAATTATTTGAAAAAGCAAGATAGCCTAAATGAAATTTCATTCACTAAACATCTATTTGTTACCAATTCTGTGTTTTTTTTTTCTCATGGTTGGATTTTAAGGAAATAAAAGAAAATAGTCCATAGTCTCTAGACTGCAATTAGCAGGAAGTGCATGAGTCTAAGGCAGTGAGACAGTGCCCCAGTAGAAGATATGGCAAGAGAAGGAAGAAAGCAGATTGGAAGTATAAGAATTTGTGACTTCTTTTCACAATGGAGTTCACAAATTTTAAAGTTTGAGAAAAAAAAATGTCTTCCTCCAAATCACTCCACTAGGTCCTCACAATATATTGTTAAAAATAAGTGATTTCTCCTATCTTTCCTCTGTTTAAAAACAGGAGGATGTTTGGAGAAAAATCAATTTCAATGCCCAATGAAGTGGTAATATCTGTATCACTGGCCAAGCAAGTAGCTGAAAAGAGTCAAAAAGCTTCCCAAGGGACCTACATAGCATTCCCAGTGCTCAAGGGGTAAGGGACAATAGTAGAAGGATAAAAGAGGGACCTCAACAATTTTTAAATGTTAAGGAACTTTGAAATTATAGACAAAACTGGACAAACACTTTCCTTTTTTCATCTGAGAGTGTGAATGGGGAGAAACTAGCCAGGAGCAGACACAGAATTCACCATAATTCATTTGTGAGAGATTTGGCTCTCTTTCTTTCTGTGTGTGTGCGTGTGTCCCTCTCCATTTCTATCCCCCTCCTTCCTTTCCCCATCACCCTTCCCATTTTTAGAGGTCTTTCTGTACATCATAGGTTTACCTTGAACTCAGGATCCCTCTGCATCAGCCCCCAAGGGCTAGGCTTAGAGTCATATGCTGCCACATTCATTCACACTGGGCTGTCATGGAAAACAAATCTCATGGTATACTAATTATTTGAATGTTTTCTACCTGCTACTTCCTCTTTTGATGCTTTGGGGACAGGTGTCTCACCTTCTAGCCTTAGGAGGAACTATGGCACCAGACAGAAGGACAGAGCACTAGATGAGAGTGTGAATGGTTCTGTCACAAGCTCAACCATTGGTTTTCATGTAGACATTGAACCAACAACCACAAAGCACAGAACAGAATGATGTCTACAGTGTTATTATGTGGACCACTGCACACAACATTCTGTAAAGCTTCTTTTTACCCCCCCCCAAAAGGCTGAACTTTGGAAAGTAGAAGAGACAAACCCCTAGAGTATTGAGTCTATCTTTCATTTTCCTTTTTTTAGACATGTCTCATTCTTTTTTTTTTTAATTTTCTCCTGTCTGTACAGAATTATTATGCAATGCTACCACCTCAGTAGTGCAGAAGTATGTCCTTTGCACTTCTGGAACAATTGATTTAATTAACTCTAGTTCTTACCCATGGACTCAATATTCCATGTACTGTGTTCCATGCCATATACAAAAAATAAAATAAAATAAATAAGGATGTTTTCAATAAGCCTCATCTGCTCCCAGTTGAGAGGCTTCTGCCACAATGGAAATTCAGGCTAAAAATTCCAGTGATATCTTGCTGCTACTCATTTTGCTAAGGTTTCAGGGACTCATAGGTGTAAATTACCAGAGATGACAGCTGCCTGTACAGAATGAAACATTTTAAATAGGTGCGAATTTTGATACAGACCCCCAACCTACCTTGTAAAAATTTCAATATTTTCAAAGGTTAAAATGAAACCTCACATGGGTCTCATTAGCACAGAACTAGAACACCTTGCAAAGCAAATAATATAGTTTCATGTTTTTCCACAATCCTTCATATAAGAAGAATAAAAATTCACATGACCCATTTTCACTCCTGTGATGTGTAGTACATCTTCATGATTTTAAAGATGATGAATTTAATAGTTGTTTAAAATGCTTGCCAAATCTTAGACCTGCTATAAAGTTAGAAATATATATATATGTATATACACACATACATACATATAGACATACACATACATGTACACACACACACACACACACATATATATATATGTATTACCACTTCTTTTCCTTCATTGCCCATCCCTAAACCCCACCAATTCAGGCTAACATCTATGCCTCAAACACCGAATCATTTGTTATTCCTTAAATTATGTGTTTCATTTCCAGGAATGAAGTCAACAAATCTTAATCTTTTTTTATTGTGTATCATATAAATAATATCAAAACCCCTCATCAAAAACACAGCTTACACAGTTATGTCCAGCTTTTGGCAACTCCCTTCAATTCGATAAAGAAGTACACTGGTGTAAAAAGCAACCCATACAAGTAGAGGAAACTGAGTGCTAGTGAAGCACGGTTTCCTCTGAGTAACTCGTGAAAGCTAAGTTCTTTCCCACTCATAGCAAAAGAGTGAAAAGGAATATTTATAGGGATAACCTTGGATTTTATCTAATTTTAAAAACGTGAATCATTTTCAAGCTTTTATGCTTTATTATTATTTTATATGAAACACACAGATGCTCCTGTACTCCTTCCTACTCTTGCATGCTGCTCCACCCACCCCCACCCATATCATAACATGATTTAAAATCTCATCATCTAAGGTTCAATATAAATGCCACCTCCTCTGATGAACCAGATGCTGTTGGTCCCCAGGCAAATTTCATCTTCAGAAAACAGTCAAGTACAAAACCTCTTGCCTGTGCCCTTCACTGGATGTACAGGGATAAATTCCAACCAAATTTAAAGCAGTTCACAAGCGTCAGGAAATTAACATCTTTTGACATTAACTTCAAACAAGGAATAAAGTACGACTAATAAATGCATCATATTTCTGGCTCCAATAAGAACAATATTGGGGTATACTTTAATCATTTCCAGCACTTCTCAGTGTGATTTAACTCCTTCTGCTCAGAAAAATACCAGCTTGTTCATGTATGCTGTATGGATTTCTGGGATCAACTTTTAAGTAGACCTTATGCTCTAGGTTTACATTTTAGGATGTGCTTTGGGAAGACCCAGCATAAGACTTCCTGGAAGTCATGTCAAAGTGATACTCATAGAAAGGAACCTTTCCCTTTCCTGAGCTCTATTTCCACCTTGCTATTGTGGAACAGGTCATGTGGTGTATGGGAAAGGTGCAGGGAATCATAGGTATACCATTATCCCACGATAAACTTGAAAGCAAAAATTATGATGTATATCTATACCATCAAACTACTGAGAATTTCACTTTTTTATATTTCTTATACATAAGAAATATTGATTAATTTGCATGGTCATCAATAGACTTACAGAATTATGAATAGCAAATAGTTCTTAATGTTTCTTCTGCCTTGGCTAATATTTAAAAACAAGGAGATGAGCATGGAGATTTACTATAAATTGTAAGTACCTAAAGTGCTTCAATCTACCCTTTTTCATATTCCTTTAAAAAACACTTAGAACTTAACTGATGGAAAGCATTATGGTAGCACAACCATTGATGAAAATATGATAGCATGATGAATCAAGGATTCCTCCTGATTATAGAGTGGAAGCAGGAAATAATTATCTTTAAGTATACTACATATAAGCATGGATTAATAAACATATTTACTAGCCTATTTATGTTCTAACAGTCTCTTTCCCTCTTTTCCCTTCCTCCCTCTAGTACTTGTATGTGTGGCTGTCTGTCTCTGTCTCTGTCTCTGTCTCTCTGTGTGTGTATGTGTGTATGTGTGTTTGTACTCACACGAGTGTGTGCTGGAGATGTATTCCAGAGCTTTATGTATGCTAGTTAAGCATTCTACCACTGATTTACATTCCTAGCTCTTAAAAGAATAGCACAAGTTGGAAAGAGGTGTAAGGAGAGATTAGGGACACCACCTCAAGCATTAAAATACAGCAGGACAAAATTCAGTGCATTATCTTTCACGAAATGACAGTCTTTGAGTTGGTATATTATCTTCTCAACTCCTTCTCCATCTTCCTTCTACAAAATTCCAAATGCCATATGATGAACAGTAGAAAGTGGTGGGAAGTGTGAATGATGGATCATTGCATCTTGGAACATTCTTTAAGGCAAAGCAAGCTATATTCAGACAAAGGACAGGGTAGATCAGGATACACCAACTAGAGCAAGCAAAAGGCTCTAGAAAACAAAGCATTTCATGCAGATGAAGAGAATGAACTTTGGAATCAGAGAATAGTATAGTGTTATTACTTTCTGCAACATTCTGAGTTACTTAATCTAACTCTATTTTTATTTTCTTATAAGTAACATGGGGCAAAATAACAGCTGTCTCAAAGAGTTCTTGCCAGAACTAAATGAGATAATTAATGTAAAGATCTCAGAGAAATGTCTGGTACAGTAGTGATGATCATTTCCTCCTCCCACTCTCCTCCTCCCTCTTCAACACTATCATTAGTCATACATTCTGCAATGGCAAAAAGTGAGAAAGATGAAAGGGAGACATTCTAAACTCAGATCAGCCCACTAACAAGAAAAGCAAACTAACAAAGGGATGGATTTGGGGCTTAAAGTTTTGCAAATGAAAACAGATTTTGGTTCTATAATTGAAAATTGTATCAGCTTCTTAGAGAATAATGTTGGCCATATTTTTACCTGTAACAAAGGCTAATATAGAATTATCCTTACTTGGTATGACTTAAAACAAAACAATGGACAGTATGGAGCCCAGGAAACATTCTGAACTATATAGAAAAGAAGGCAATTCCCTGATCATTTAAGAAAAGTAAAAAAGAACTCAGGGAAACCAAATCATGAATTTAAATAACTTCTGCTGTGATTCAATATAATTATTGTTAATATTTGTCTTGATTCACTTTTAATACTCTAACAGGTGATTTATAAACAGCATAAATTTATTCCTTTTAATAATGTGTGCCAGGAAGTCCAAATTCAAGGTGCCAACATTAGGTGTCTGTTGAGAACCATTTCTTCAAATTATAACCTGCAAAAGGGCAAAAGGTATGAAATTTTCTGATATGTGTTTATATCTGATATCGAATACAGATTATGGCAGAATTAAAAAATAATTTTTTTAATTTTATTTTTTCTTATCAGTTACATTTTATTAACTCTGTATCCCAGCCATGTCCCACTACCTCATTCCCTCCCAGCCCCTCCCTCCCTCCCTCCCTCCCTCATCTCCACAGTGCCCCTTTCCAAGTCCACTGATAGGGGGGGACCTCCTCCCCATTCATCTGATCCTATTTTATCAGGTATCTTCAGGACTGGCTGCAAAGCCCTCCTCTGTGGCCTAACAGGACTGCTCCTTCCTTGGGGGGTGGGGAGGTCAAAGAGCCAGACATTGAGTTCCTGTTAGAAATAGTCCTTGTTCCCCTCACTTTGGGAAACCAATTCGTTACTGAGCTACCACAGGCTACATCTGAGCAGAGGTTCTAGGTTAAAAGAAAAAGAAAAAGATGTGCATAAACATAAAAGAGGCCTATAGAATACCAAATAGATTACACCAAAAAAAAAAAAAAAAACAGTTAAAACACTAAATCTACATAACAAAAAATACTAAAAGAAGCAAGCGGAAAAGGCCAAGTAACCTATAAAGGTACACCTATCATAACCACACCATACTTCTCAACAGAAACTGTGAAAGCCGGAAGGGCCTGGGCACATGTCCTGCAGACTCAAAGCAACCACAAATACTAACACAGACTACTATACCCAGCAAAGCTTTCAGTCAACATAGATGGAGAAAACAAAATATTCCACTACAAAAGTAGACTTAAACAATGTCTAGACAGCAACACAGCCTGACAGAAGACAGAAGAAGGAAAACTCCAATCTAATGAAATCAACTACACCCAAGAAAACACAGGATATAGATAACATTACAACACAAAATTAAAAGAAAACAAGCATAGAAACACGGCAACACCACCAACTCAACAATAAAAGGAATTAACATTCGTTGAACAATAATATCTATCAACATCAATGGACTCAACTCTCCAATAAAAAGACACAGACTAACAGAATGATTGTGGAAACAGGATCCAACATTCTTCTGCATCCAAGAAACACATGTCTGCATGAAAGATAAACACTACCTCAGAGTAATGGATGGAAGAAGGTTTTTCAAGTAAACAGGCCCAGAAAACAAGCTGGAGTAGCTATCCTAATAGCTAATAAAATAGTCCTTTAACTAAAATTAATCAAAAAAGATGAGGAGGGGGCACCTCGTTTTCATGAAAAGAAAAATCCACCAGGAGAACATAAAAATCTTGAACATCTATGCCCCAAATAGAAGAGCACCTGCGTTTGTAAATGAAATATTGTTAAAAGTTAAATCACACATTGATCCCAAACCTTAACAGTGGGAGACTAGAACATTCCACTCTCACCAAAGGACAGATCGTCTAGACAGAAACTAACTAGGGAAATAATGACAATTAGAGAGGTCCCAAATCAAATAGACCTAATAGATGTCTACCGAACTTTTCACCCAAACTCAAAAGAGTATACCTTCCTCTCAGCACCTCATGGAACCATCTCAAAAATTGACCATATAGTTGGGCACAAAGCATGCCTCAACAGACAAGAAGATAAAATAATTCCTTGTATCCTATCAGACCACAATGCCTAAATCTAGACTTCAACAACAACATAAATAACAAAAAACTACATACACAGAAAATAAACAACTCTCTACACAATGACAGCTGGGTCAGGGACAAAATGAAAAAAGAAATTAGAGACTTCCTAAAATTCAATGAAAATGAAGGCACAACTTACCCAAACTTATGGGACACAATGAAAGCAGTGTTAACAGGAAAGTTCATAGCAGAGAGAAGTTTGAGACATCTCATACAAGCAAATTAACAGCACACCTAAAAGCCCTAGAGTAAAAAAGAAGCAGACACACATGAGAGGAGTAGAAGATTGGAAATAATTAAACTCAGGGCTGAAATCAATGAATTAGAAACAAAGAAAACAATTCAAAGAATCAGTGAACTCAGGAGCTGGTGCTTTGAGAAAATCAACAAGATAAACAAACCCTGAGACTAACTAAAAGGCAGAGAGAAACTATCCAAATCAGCAAAATCAGAAAAGGGGAGCATAACTACAGACACTGAGGAAACCCAAACAATCTTTAGGTCTTACTACAAAAGCTTATATGCCACAAAAATTGAAAATCTGAATGAAATGTAAAATTTTCTCGATAGATTCTATTTACCAAAATTAAATTAAGATCAGCTAAGTACATTAACTACTTCTATATTCCCAAAGAAATAAAAGCAATCATCAAAAATATCCCTTCCAAGGGCTGGATAGATGGCTCAGCTGTTAAGATCACTGACTGCTCTTCCAGAGGAACGGGTTCAATCCCCAGTGCCCACATGGCAGCTCACGACTGTCCATAACTCTGAGATCTAACACCCAGAGACATACAGGAGGGCAAAACACCAGTGCACATAAATAAATAAATAATTAAAAAAGAAAATGTTCCTAAAATAGCTTAAAAAAATTTCCCTTCCACAAAAAGCCCAGGTTCAGATTGTTTCAGGGCAGAATTCTACCAGACCTTCAAAGAAGAGCTAACACTGTTCAAATTATTCCACAAAATAGAAACAGACGGAACATTACCAAACTCATTCTATGAGGTCTCAGTCACCTAGATATCTAAACCACACAAACACACTATAAAAAAAAGAGAACGTCAGACCTATCCCTCTTATGAAGATTGATGCAAAAAATATTCAATAAACTACTGACATATAAAAAATATCATCCACCATGACCAAATAGGCTTCATCCCAGGCATGCATGGTGGTTCAATATATGGAAATTCATTAATGTAATGCACCATATAAACAAACTGAAGGAAAAAATAGCCACATGATTATCTCCTTAGATGCTGAAAAAGCATTTGACAAAATCCAACACCCATTTATGTTAAAAGTTTGGAAAGTTCAGAGATACAAGGAACAGACTTATCATAGTAATGACAATATACAGCAATCTTATACCTAACATTGAACTAAATGGAGAGAAACTTAAATCTATCCCACTGAAATCAGGGGAAAAAAAAGATAATTTAAGAACCTTAAATGACTTTCAAAAGTGGAGGAAAACATGGAGTTAGTCAATTTACATGGAGCACGTCTCGCCCCTGGGGGCAAAGGTCTCCTGAACCTACTCAGACCTCAGACACCACCACTGCTAGTTCTAGAATTGATGCAGGATGTTCCAACAAGGGGGTTAAGGCTTCTCATAATATTTCCTATAAGCCCACACCTGTTTGTTTATATCCCCCATTTTTATTCATTATTAGCCAGATAGAGCCAAGTAATTGTGGTAATGATACTTGCTTTTTTTGCCCAGTGCTGGAATGCTAGTGAATTTAGGTATGCCCTGGTTACTCATATGCCTTGCTGGGTGCCTGTGCCCGTTGATGCCCCTCACGCTATGATTCTATTCAGACAGAAAAGGGATCTTGGAAGTACAGCCGCCATTGTTACTGCCATCTCATTGGCGGCTGTTGGTGCTACCACCGTGGCATTAGCCATGAGTCATACTGTGCAGACTGCTCAGACCCTGAATAACCTTTTAGCCAATGTAGCTCATGCCTTAGATGTACAAAAAGGAATTAATGCTCAACTAAAAGGAGGCTTGATGGTGTTCAATCAGAGGATTGATCTCATGCAGGAGCAAATTGATACCCTATGGCAAATCACTCAACTTGGTTGTCAATGGAAGTATGCTGGACTTTGTGTCACTAGCATACAATATGAGAATTTTTCCTGTGCTGCAAATCTGTCTAAACAATTGTCTAGCTATATTTTAGGTGATTGGACTGGAGAATTCGATACTACAATGGAGCAGCTGAGAGTGGCCATTGTCACAGTAAATTCTACCAGAGTGGACACAGGACTAGCCACAGGATTATCATCATGCAGCCATGATTATCAGCTGCAGCCATGAATCATCTGAAGGAATGGACGGGCATGGGAGCGTTAGCAGGCCTTCTGGTGTTGGTCTCCTTGGTTTGCCTGTGGTGTATATACAAGATTAGAGTCTCACAACAGTGTAATGCAGCCATGACCATTCAGGCCTTTACAGCCATTGAAGCAGGACAGTCTCCCCAAGCATGGGAGCTAAAATGTTATGCTCAGGATGCGAGGCTAAGCACTGCACTCAGGGTCAGCTGCTTTCGACCCAGAGAAGAGCATGTCTGATTGCATGCGGGTTGATGCCCCAGGTCCCGCCTCTGAGAAAAAGGTATCAGACGGGTCTGATGCTCTTTGGGTGGATGACACCTAAATGAACATCGGTACAAAGTCCCAATTTATTTCTAATATCAGAGATCAGACCTCTACTCTTGCCTAATGTGTCTAAAACAAAAAGGGGGAATTGTAGAGAGCTGTGTAATGCCGAGCCCTAAAGATGGAGCTGGTTTCCGCCTTCCACCTTCCCGATGGTGAGTGCTCTCTGTCACAAACAACTCCATATTTGGCTAAGGCTGAGGATCTGGCTTACTTCCATGTATGTGGACCTGGCCCACGTGGCACGATGGGGTTGGCTACCCAGAGGCTATTTAAGCTGTGGGCTGGCTTTCCCCAGGGTCCGATGATTGTTCAAGGTTCCTGAATAAACTGCATTGAAAAACAAAAAACAAAAAACATTCTACACAACTACAGAGACTGTCTCAACAAACAAACAAAAATATGTATACTCCAAATAATCAGCTACTTAATTAAGTAGTATGTAATTAATAGGGTTCTATTAAATATGACATAATGAAATAAAAATATATAAAGTCTTATTGTTTTATTCAAAAGATAAAAAAAAATCAGGGACAAGGCAATGTTGCCCACTCTCTCCATATCACTTCATCATAGTACTTGAAGTCCTAGCTTGAGCAATAAGACAAATAAAGGAGATCAAGTGGATACAAATCAGAAAGGAAGAAATCAAAGTAACGCTATTCGCAGATGATAAGATAGTATACATGAGAGACCCCAAAAATTCAAACAGAGAACACATCACCTCTGAAACACCTTCAGCAAAGTAGATGCATACAAAATTAACTCAAAAGAAATCAGTAGCCCTCCTGTACAAGAAAGACAAAAGGGTTGAGAAAGAAATTAGGGAAACTACAGTTTTTACAATAGACACAGATAACATAAAGTACCTCAGTGTTACTCTAACCAAGCAAGTTAAAGACCTGTTTGAAAAACAAAAAAACAAACAAACAAAAAAAACTTCAAGTCTCTGAAGAAAGAAATAGAAGAAGATATCAGAAGATGGAAAGATTTCCCATGATCATAGATCAGTAGGATTAAAATAGTGAAAATGGCATCCTGCCAAAAGCAATCTACAGATTCAATGCAATTCCCATCAAAATGCCAACATAATTCTTCACAGAACTCAAAAGAACAATTCTCAATTTTATATGGAAAAAAAAAAAACCCAAAATTGCTAAAACAATCCTGTACTACAACAAATCTTCTGGAGGTACATCCATCCTTGATCTCAAGCAGTACTACAGAATAATAGTAATAAACAATGCATGGTTTTGGCATACCATAATGGTGGATCAATGGAATTGAACAGAAACCCAGAACTACTTGATTTTTGACAAAGAAGCCAAAACCATACAATAGAAACAAGACAGCACTTTAACAAATGTTGCTGGTCTAACTTGATGTCTAGATATAGAAAAATATGAATAGATCCATATTTATCACCCTGCCAAAACTAAAGTCCAAATGTACCTCAACAAGAAACCAGACATACTAAATCTGTTAGAAGAAAAATTGGGGAAGAGTTTTGAACTCATTGGCACAGGAGACAACTTCCTGAACAGAACACCAACAGCACCGGCTCTAAGATCAACAATCAATAAATGGGACCTCATGAAACTGAAAAGCTTCTATAAAGCAAAGGACACTGTCATCAGAACAAAACAACAACCTACAGATTGGAAAAGGATCTTCACTAATTGTATATCTGACAGAGGGCTAATATCCAGAATATATAAATAACTCATGAAGTTAAAAAGTAACAAATAATGTTATCTACTTAAAAATGCGATGCAGAACTAAACAGAGAATTCTCAATAGAGGAATATCAAATGGCAGAGAAACACTTAAAAAACATGCTTAATGTCCTTAGTCATCAGGAAAATGCAAATCAAAACGAACCTGAGATTTCACCTTACACCCATCAGAACTGCTAAGATCTAAAACTCAAGTCACAATATATCCTAGAGAGTGAATTTTGGAAAGGACAAGGGAGGAAAAGATTTAAGGAGTGTGGGATTGGGACTGGACTATGGAGGACCCTACAGCTGGAATACAAAGTGAATAAATTGTAATTAATAAAAATAAACTAATAAAAAAGAAAAACTCAAGTGACAACACATGCTGCAGAGGATGTGGAGAAAGTGCAACCCTCCTCCATTGCTGCTGGGAATGCAAACTTGTAGCCACTTTGGAAATCAATCCGGTACTTTCTCAGACAATTAGAAATAGTGCTACCTCAAGATCCACCTATTCCACTCCTAAGCATATATTCAAAAGATGCTCAAGCTTGCTACAAGGACATTTGCTCAACCATGTTCACAGCAGCTTTATTCATAGTAGCCAGAACCTGGAAACAACTGATGTCCCTCAACTGAGGAATGGATACAAAAATTGTGGTACATTTACCCAAAGGAATACTATTCAGCATTTAAAAACAAGGAAATCGTGGACATTGCAGCCAGTCCTGAGGATACCTGATAAGCTAGAGTCAGATGGAAGGGGAGGAGGACCTCCCCTATTAGTGGACTTGGAAAAGGGCAGGGAGGAGATGAGGGAGGGAGGGTGGGATTGGGAGGGAATGAAGGAGGGGCTACACCTGAGATATAAAGTAAATAATCTGTGATTAACATAAAAATAAAAATTATAAAAAAAGAAAGAAGTTTCCAGGCAAATGGTGAGACCTAGAGAAGTTCATCCCGAGTGAGATATACCGGTAACAAAAAGACACACATGGTATATACTTACTTATAAGTGCATATTAGACATACAATATAGGATAAACATACTAAAATCTGTAAACCCAAAGAAGCTAAGCAAGGAGGTGGACCCTGGGTAAGATGATCAATCCTCATTCAGAAAGGCAAAGCAGATAGGCATTGGAAGTGGGAGAAAACAGGGAACCGGACAGGATCTTACCATAAAGTGCCCCTGAAAGACTCTGACCAGCAGAGTATCAAAGCAGATGCTGAGATTCATAAACTTTGGGCAGAGTGTAGGAAATTTAATGAAAGAAGTGGGAGACGGAAGACCTGGAGTGGCCAGGAGCTCCACGAGAAAAGCAACACACCCATAGTATCTGGGCACAGTTTTCTTTTCTGAGACTGGTACTCCAATCAAGGTCCATTCATGGAGATAACCTAGAAGCCTTGCACAGATGTAACCCATGGCAGCTCACTGTCCAAATGAGTTCCTTATTAAGTGGAACAGGGACTGTGTCTGACATGAGCTCAGTGGCTGGCTTATTGATTACCTCCCCCTGAGTGGGAAGGAGCCTTACCAGATGACAGAGGAAGACAATGTAGCCAGTCCTGATGAGACCTGATAGGCTAGGGTCAGATGGAAGGGGAGGAGGACCTCCCCTATCAGTGAATAATTATTGTGAATGTTTCAAGGGAATTTGTCAAACAAAGGGTGTTAATTATGAAGCAACAGTCCTATGTACCTTTTACTAGCCTTCAGAGTGCCTTTTCATGTCATTGAAACTAGAACATGGAGATGAAGTTTCAATGTAGACGCCAGCCTGATCTCTACATGTTCAGTGTGTTGGATGGGTTCTGTATTCAGCAATGGGATCTTGCTGTCAGTTTGTAGAGAGCAACCTATTGTCTTGGCAATAGCCTGAGTTGCTGTTAATTTCTGATGGGACCGTATGTATCAGCAACTACTAGGTCAACTAATATGCATTCATTAGTGTAACAACAACTAGTGCCAACTTATCAAAACATGTTCAAGAAGTGAATAATGCTATCTGAAATTACTGAAAGAAATTACATTAACTGGGTTTAAATTGCATTTTGAACTTTTTAGATTTGGTCACTGTTTTAAATATTAACACAGTAATTCAGAAATTCAGAAGATTAGGATTGCTAGAAAGCTCCAAATTAGGTATGTTTGGGATGCATATGTGTATGTGTGATGGCTAGGAGCTTGATTTTTGTGTTGTCAGAAGCCTGTCTTTAAATGCTTATTTGGCCACTTACATAAATTTAGTTAAGGAACCTAAGATGCAGAGAGCTTCATGATGAGTAATGCTTACGTTGGGGCACTGGTATGAAAAATGAATGATGTAATGCAAATAGTTGACTTATTAAGCACTTACTAATTGCCAGGTAATTATCTAAGCTCCTTAGATGCATTAATTCTTGTAGCATCCTTATAGGCTATGTACAACCATTTGCCATACTTTGATAGTGAATGGTGCCAAATATAGCTAGTTGTTAAATATCTTGGCCAAGAGACTGCAGCTAGGGAGTAGCACAGCCAGAATGGGAAACTGGGATGTTGGATCTAGACTTAACTTTTTTCTGTCACCCTGGTAATAGTGTTGATTTATGTATAAGGTAACCCTTTATATCCTGAGCACGTGCATCTACAGGATTTACAAACCACAGACTGAAAAAAAAAATTGCATTAGTAATGAATATGGAGGCTCCTTCTTGTCACTAGTCCCTAAACTATATAGTATAACATTTACATTGTATTAGGTATAAAAAGTAACTAAAAGTGATTTAAAGTGTATGGGAAGATATGCATAAATTGCCTGCAGACACTACGCCATTTTCTATAAGATGCATATACAACTATGGATTTATGTATGGACAGGGCTCCCGCTAACATCCCCCCATGAATATGACAGATGACTGCTTAGAAAATACCTAAAGTGTTCTTCACACTGCTTGGACCATCTTAAGAACAGAATGCATTGCAATGCTCATTCCTCATGTCCTACTTGGGGATACAATATTATTTCAAGTTACAAAACACAGGCTGCTGAGCTAAGGGCTCCGCTGAGTTCCTACACTTTGGCCTCTTGTGCATGATTGAAGTAACTGAGAAAATAGGAAAGAAAAACTCTATGCAGTTGATTCAGTGCTGCTTCTAGAGTGGAGCAGATGCAGTTTCCCCCTGTGTTGCTGATGAAAGTTCACACCCCCACTCAAGCACCTCAAATGCAGTAAATGCATGCAACTTCTGTCCAGCTTTGATTTTGTGACTGTCTAAATGTACACAGGAGTATGGGTTAGAGCTCCCTGGAGGGCTTGTAAACGAACACATATATCAGGGAGTTACACACCAAAATTTCTGGGGGAGACCAAAATGCACATGTCTAAGATGTTCCAAGGGAATGTGGCTCAGCCAGGAAACACACTTTATTTTGCTAAATTTTGCAGGTCTGGAGTTCTGGAAAGGTTCAGCTGAGTAGTATATTTGTTTGTGTGGCTGTTGGTGTTGATCCCCCATCGGATCCAGGTGGCATCCACTGAGACAGCTGAGGTGGAGGTTTCTCTTCCAAGGTAACATTTTTACTCATATCCTCGTACTACAGTGTTCCTTGACCACTTTTTCTCCATACATTCTGTTTCATCCTTTAGAGTCTCTCTTGGAGGCATGTCTAGACATCCTTATCAGTCTGTGATGCCCAAGGGTAGACACTGTTGTTAAAGAAAAGATGGTTGTTTTTCCAAGCAAGTCTCACAAGAGACTGAAACAAGAGATATGAGGCTTTTTATAGCTTAGCCTTAAACATCACTTAAAGCATATTCTCTTGATGAGATAGTTCACTAAACCTGACACTGATTCAAGGACAGGAAAATGAGACTCTACCCACCAAGAGAAGTAATAAATAATTTGCCATCTCTCATATGTCACAGATTATAAATGGGTAGTGTTCTCTATGCTCCCCATTTCTTTCTTTTCAACTAACTCTTTCATACCATGTTAGGTTATGGCCTTCTCAAACAGCCATCCCATATACGGTATATATAACCAGAATCACTGCATTTAATAGAAAATTTAGGTCTCAAAATGAGGTACATAAAAATTTCTTTTTTCTCTGGTTTCTGGGAAACAGCATTTATATATTTTCCTCTGTTTTGTTCTATAATAAGCTCAGTCTCTTCTATGGCCCATCACATATGAAGTTTCAAGAAGTGAGTGGAATCCCAGAGTGCTTTGCACTCTCTTGATCAGAAGGGTACAAATGGCAGCCTGTAGGATAGCTATTTGTTTGGCAAGTAAAGTTTGTACTTTACTTTTTTCCATTTTTTTTTACATATCGTCCATGGTTGCTTTTGAGTTACAATCACAGGTTTACAAAGATTGTATGCCCTGCTATCTTATAGTACAGCAGTCATTCTGCCTCCACAGGTTCCAGATCTTTGGGTCCAGCCAAAAGTGACTCAAAAACAATTAGAAAAAAAATGCATTTATTCTGAACACATCAACCTGGTGAAGAAGCCCAAGCATGCCTCCTGAAGCAGCTCTAAAGGATGAAATGGACTTTGGGGTGAAATGAAGGCCAAGAGGTACTGTGGCACTGGGTTATGAGTAAAGAAGCCACCTTGGAAGTGGATCTTCTACCTTCAGTTGTCCTGGATGATACTACTTGTGACAGACAACAATACACAGATGAATTTTTCCATTGTCTCTGAACTCAGATTTAAACATTTTTAGAAAGATAGAGTGGTGTTTTAAGACTCACATATTTTGGAATAATTTGTTTTGTTGTACTTTAGAATGTTTTCTTTTGATGGTCAGAGCATAGGATCTAGAGAACTGGTACCAAGTGTCTGTAAGACTATGGGAGAGTCCAGAAAAGAGAATTATTTTAAAGTTAGAGTGAGGAGATGGAAAGAAATTCTTTGTCAGCTGTGCGTGGTAACATTTGTGTGTCTCTGTCTGTATGTGTATGTGTGTGTGTGTCTGTGTGTGATAGACATTCAGAGACTGAAGCAGGAAGATCCTGAGTTAAAGTCTCCAGCACATTGTAATACTGTCTCAAAATTATATATATTTATATTATATTACATTATATTATATTATTATATAATTTTGAGACAGTATTAATATATATATAGATATATATGGAGAGAGAGAGAAAGAATGGATCTTTTCAATAATGAAACATGGGCTCTACAGTCTTTGTGTTTTGATTTAAAGCTGAACATCAAATATTATGTATTTCAGTTACTCCTCTCAATTTAAAAATATGTGATGTTTTCAAGACAGTATAGAAAACACAGAGAGTTTTCAAGTTACATCACCTTCCAATTAGCCCATACAATTGCTGTCAAGCAGGCATCAGACACAGAGAAACCTGAGTGTAAGAATGGAGGCAGCAGTGAAAAGGGTTCCCACGAGAAGAACATATCAGAACAAATAGTGAAGTGCACACAGGTTACTGGGAGAATTAGGACAGTGCTTGAGGTAACAAGCTCAGGACTAGATTGGCTTAACTAACCAATAGCTGCATCATAGATGGAAACAGGATTGTAGCCTTGTCAACCTTTCAAATTGCTCATCAGGAAGAGCCACTGTGGTGAGAAATGCTGTTTTATACATTTTGGTGGTTGTATGACCTGAAGACTCCAGTTGGCCTATTCAGGTATTGGCTCTTTAATCACCAAGAATTTAATTATAACCTATATAAGAGACTTCTGGACTCAATTATCAGAACTGGAATGAGGGATGGCTAGTGGGCAACAACATCATCAACAACAACACACATACACATACACACTCAGAGAGACACAAATATAATCAAATGGAAAACTTAGAACATCATGAGGAAGAAAAAAATAACCCTCTCAAATCTTCCATCTCTAATTTCAAATTTTCCTTCTGTCACTGGCTGACACAGAATGTTCTTTCAATAGGTGTTTGATCTTTGTGAGAAAATATAGCACAGCAGGCACAGTGGGTTTTGGTTTTAGTTTTCTTTGAGTCTAGATACCCAGCAAAGGTATCTAGAGACGAGAAGACATCATTGCTACATTAATAACAAGAAAGGAAGGGGTTCATCCTTTCAACAGGAGCACCTGTACTCTTAACAACCTCACAGGATATGGTGTGGGCCATATGATAGGCTAATAGACAAAATGAGCTACCCAACTGTTCATCAGTGCCAAGGGCTAGATTTCCTAGAGTGATCTTGGGAAACATGAAATCAATGGGAACAAGGTTTCTAAGCCATTGGAAGTACAACTCTGCTAAGCATATGGGATTTTAGAGACTATGTGGTGATTAAAAAAAATCTATCCTGGGTGTAAGATAGTCCCTGGTTTTATTTAGAGAACAGGAATCATGGAAACATAGAACCAAAAATTTAATTCATCTGCTTTGGTTTGTCACAAAAATAAAGTTGAGAGCTCATTGAGTCATTATCCAATTACTCCACTAGAGACACTCGCTAGTTAAAATAAACTAGATGGCCTGATGGGAGCAGATACTGCATGGAGGAAGAAAGGGAATAAAACACAGCACAAGTGCCAGTTGACATTTGTTTCCCTTAGAGAGGTTTATATTCTAAAGAGAAGAAATTCAGATAAAGGAGTTGGTGGAGTAGGAGGAGGAGGAGGAGGGAGAAAGGAAGAGTTAGATGGGGGACAAGAAAGGGGAGGAGGAGGAAGAATGATTTCTTCTACCATTTTGCTTTGAAAACAGGTGACTTTGGCAGTTGAATACTAATAGACTCAACAACACTAAAAGGTGTCTGCTTTCTGATATCTTTATTTGTCCTTTGTGCTCCTTCTGAACATTAAGTGCTGTATATTTTATCAGTACCAGTCATTTTAAGAAACCAAGAGTTTGGGGAGACAACCACAGACAGCCTAAGAACAATGAACAGGTTTCAAGTTAGACCATTTTAATAGGCAACTCATATAGTTAGTGTCAAACGAGCAGTCTGAGGCCTGGTACTAATATGTTTCTAACTTTTAAGTTTAATTAAAAAAAATTCAGCATCATAACTAGAATACACTGGGTTGCTATAGAAACAGTCCCCCTCCTGCCTCATATTTTTCTGTTCACAGCTTCTCTGTAAAACAGCGGTGTCGATTTTTTTGACTGATTGAAGAGGCAGTTTCTATTATTTTTTAATACTGTTAATATTATCACTTGCACAGCCTATGTAGGCTGATATTTCCTCTCTCTTTTCTATCACAGTGAGATAATTCAATGGAAAAATTATAATAAACAATTCACTCATTCAGGTTTATTGTCTCATCCTTGCTTTCTTTTCCTAGAGCATTTGAAATCCATCACTGGTTTGAGATCTCTTTAAAAATGCATGAAGGAAAGAGAACTGGCAGCACAGTTAAATGAATTTAATTCAGCCAGATTTTACATTATTAACTCACTTCCAAAGTGCTGAATGCAAGGAATGATGGAAGGAGAAAGTGGAACTAAAATTGGACCATTGATCCTGACAGTCTGTGTGCCAAGTAGACACGAGGAAAAGGCTAGCAAAACTGTAAATGTCTTTTGACATTAGAGGTACAGAGCATTCATTTATTTGAATCAGTATGAGATGTGTACTATGTGGATCCTGCCATACCCCCATTCCCATTACTACCCACTACACCCTAATAGCAACTTAACTGATGCCAGAGTTGGCAGCCTCACAGTTCAGGATTGTTCAAAATGGCATATTAAAGCAACACGACTTCCCTCTCCTCTGTTGGTAAAAGGAAAGAGTGGCTGCCTGGAAATCAGCAGAAGAAGATGCTGGGTACTCAAGGGATTATATTCATGCTCCAAGGCTTCTCCTTTGAAAGGCAATAGAAGTCAATATACAAAATAAGGTATTCTGGTAATAAATCGTTCTTAATGTACTTTCTATGTAATTGTTCCATGGATGGAGCTATAGAAGCATGCCACACCAACCCCTACATGACATAAAGACTTTTAGAATCAGGGATACTTCTAGTGTCTTGTTTAGCCTCTGACTTAAAACAATGGACTGCTTTTCTACAAAAATGAACACTTTTGCTGTTTCTAACACACTGCTCATCTGCTAAGTGATAACATCTATGTATCTTAAATGATTAAGAAGCAGAATGGCTACCATTTTTCTAGTATTCACTGAAATGAGACTACGTTTTCCGAATGGAAAGAACTAATAACAGTCTTCACAGATAGCCTACTGTGCTTCTAGGAGGATCATACTTCTCTTCCTACTTTGAGATCAGATAAGAGCGATTACTTGCTTTGGACAATGAGAAAGTATTTACTGAGGTCTGTTCCTTTGTGATGAAAGAGTCAGAGTATGTGTGTGATTTTGTATATTTCTTTTCCCTGCTGCAGTAGTTGCATGAGCATGTGATGCTGTGCAATGTCCATAATCCTACAATAGTCAGGGTCTCTCTGCCAGCAAGTGTTGACTAATCAGTCAGAATAGAACACAAACTGGTCTGAGATGCAGCCCGCTGCAGCTCAGTATCCAAGTGAGTTCCCTAGTAAGGGGAACAGGGACTGAACTCAGAGGCTGGCTCTTTGACCTCTACCCCCACCCCTAAAGGAAGAGCAGCCTAGCCAGGTCACAGAGGAGGATATTGCAGCCAGTCCTGATGAGACCTGATAAACTAGGGTCAGATGGAAGGGGAGGACCTCCCCTATCAGTGGACTTTGGGAGGAGCATGGGAGGAAGTGAAGGAGGGAGGGTGGGATTGGGAGAGAATGAAGGAGGGGGCTACAGCTGGGATACTAAGTAAATAAACTGTAATTAATAGAAAAAATAAAAATTAAATTTAAAAAAGCCTCTGAAAATTGGAGGGTAACTGTTATTGTAGCATTACTTATCTCATACTGAATGCACCTGTGATTCCATTAAAATGCTCACAAAGAGCAAAATAAGACAGATCTAAAATCATAATGGAAAAAATATGAGTAATGCCCAATCACTTTTAAATTCTTCAGACCTTCCATTAAACAGAGTAGATATACAACTCAATTTGTGAAAAATATTGAGAGTATTTCCTCTAAAAATAGCCATAGTATTTCAATGACAGAATTAATCCATCCATTATCTTACCATTAGGACTTCAGGGTTTACAGAAAATATATATAAAGACAATTATCTTAGTTTCTTTTCCTGTTGCTGTAGTAAAGTACCGCAATAAATTCAGTTTAAGGCAGAAAAGGCTAATTTTAACTCACAAATGTATCTTGACTGATAAATCAAGGCATCAGGAGCTTGAAGTACCTGGTCACATCACGTATGCAATCAGAAAGCTGAAAGCAATAAATTCTAGTACTTCATCTTCTCCATTTTATAATATTGTATCCCTGCCCAGAGAATTGTCCCACTAACAGTTAAGATGGGTCTTTCCATATTAACTAATCTAATCAGGAAAATCCCTATTAGACATTCTCATGGGGTAATCTTAATCTAGATAATTCCTCACAGGTCTACTTGGAAGCTATTTTCCTAGGTGATGTTAGATTCTGTCGGGTTGAGTATTAACACTAAATTGTCAAGATCTTGAAATGAAAATTTCCCCTAAAGCAAGTAGGGCCACTTCTGCTAATTCTCAGTCTCAATTGAGAAATACCTTTCTTTTTACCTTCAGTAATAAAGGTAAGGCAATGCCACATTGTGTGCTGGTAGGTGACAGCAGCAAAGTCAAAAATAGATTGATCAAGATAATAAAATCTTACCTGCAAATTTCATGATTTCCTTATTTTTCAGCAGCTTAGTGTCCAAGTGGGTTACATAGTAATGGGAAGAGAGACTGCCTCTGACATAATCTGATTGTCCTGCTCTTTGATCACCTTCCCCTGAGGGGGGAACAGCCTTACCAGGCCACAGAAGATGACAATGCAGCCACTCCTGATGTGATCTGATAGACTAAGATCAGAAGGAAGGAGAGGAGGACCTCCCCTATCAGTGGACTTGGGGAAGGGCATATGTGAAGAAAGGGGAGGGAATGTGGGACTGGGAGGGGAGGAGGGAGGGCCTTATGGGGGGATACAAAGTTAATAAACTGTAATTAATAAAAATGAATAAATTTAAGTATAAAAAAGATAATGAAATCAATATATATAAAGAAAATGAATAAAGTATGAGAGAATTTAGGAATGACTCATGTAAATGAGGAGATATGCCATTTTGCTTATAAATTCTAAATATTTTGAAGATTCTGTTTATTGTCAATAAGTAACAGTGTTGCTAAAGTGATTGTCAATAAATTCTTGGAGTTTGTTTTGAAACAGATAATTCTAAGCTTTACTTGGAAAATATTCCTAATATTTTTAAAGGCTATCAGATAAATTGTTGTGCCAGTTATTAATTGTTAAGATGTACAATAAATCCCTGCAAGACTACATACTCAAGAATATTTGGGCAGCACAAAATGATCCTGACTTTTATTTTTTTTGAAAACAGAGGGTCAGATGAAAGGGGAGGAGGTCCTCCCCTATCAGTGGACTTGGAAAGGGGCAGGGAGAGAATGAGGAAGGGAGGATGAGATTGGGAGGGAATGAGGGAGAGGGATATAGCTGGGGTACAATGTTAATAAAATGTAACTAACAATAAAAATAAATAAATAAAATGAAAAAAAAAAAGAAATGTTAAGCATTAAAAAAAAAAAATGAAAACAGAGAAATGACACCAAACTGGGTGTATGGGGAAGGAAGTGGATTTAGAAAGAGTAGGAGAGGAGGCAATTAATAGGACCAAAAGACATTATACAAAATTCTCAAAGAACTAATAAAATATAGAATAAATCTACAATAGTATCATCTCTACAGAGAAGTTTTTTTTTTTTTTTCAGTAGCTGTCAGTTAATGCAGAGAATCAAAATGGTCATGATGCCCAGAATAAAAGGCTGTGCAGTGCTAAGCTTTAAACGAGACATTCATGTCACACCTCTTCACCAAAGGTTCAGGTATCTTTGTGGGAGGAATAGCAACAGTTTAAGAGTCTGATGTGATCAATTAATATGGCCCCGTCCAGCAGCGCTTCAAGGGGGTTCCTAAGGGAGGAGAATGGAAGGAATGGGGGGGGGGGGACGAGAAGCGCAAAGAAGAAAGCCAAGTCTGTTTGTCTGATCAAGGCTTCCTTTATTAGAAATTTTTACCCAACTTATATAGGGAGAGGGCAGGAAAAGGGGGAAGGTAATTAGCTGCTGCAGGAGACAAGAAGAGTGCTTTCATGTGTTAAATAGGGTGCCTGCAAGATAGGGATGTTTTCTCAAGGATGCTCTAACAAACGGATGTCCTCACAGTCTCTCACCCATGAGTTAGGGTCCTAGATAACTTTCACTAAATAGCTTTAGGTCTCCACTAAATGACCTTTGCTCACTATTTGGCTTTGGCCTATTAAACACCTTTTGTCTCCACTAGATAGCTTTGACTCACTAATTGACTTAGGCTTCAGTAGATAGCTTTGGCTCCCAGCAAATTAACATCAAGAAAACAGTGATTTCTAGGCAGGGCAGATGCACATATGAACTCGCAGCAATTGTGACAGGATGCATAAGATATGCACAAGCTCCAGGCAAACAATATCCTCACATAGAAAATGGTAATGTAACCAAGAAAACCCCATCATTAACTAGGGATAATTTGGCATTTGATAGCTGCTGGGAGAGGAAGAACTGGTTTTCTTTAATGGCTCAACCCCCAATAGGTTGACCACACACCAGAGCAGAGCAAGTCTCACTCCCAAGAATATCAGGACATCACAAACTGGACTACTGGGAAAAAAAAAAAAAAGAAAAGAAAAACTTTCAAATTTGAGTGGGAAAGGATTCAATGGAAAGAGTTGCAGGAAGGAAAGTGACTATGTTAAAAAGAAAATGAAAAAAAAATTTTTAAAAATTAAAACTAATACAATTTGTAAATGCAAAATATAATTTTTAAACTAATATAATTTGTAAACTATTATACAAACAAAATAAACACAAGCTCCAATAGTATGAATACTATGTTTCTAGTTCAAGAATAGATAAAACAACAGAAGCAAAGATGTTCAGGTGTATGTATGTGAGTGTGAAGTAATTCATCATAAAGTAAGCACTGAAATTGATAGAAAAACAGGAAATATTTAAGGCAAAACTGAGAAAATTAATTCATAAATCCCTATCATACCTGAGCAAAATAAGCTGCAATTTGATGAAATAATGAGATTTTTAAAAACATAAGCATATGGTACACCACAGACAAAAGAGAAATAATTATAGGTGAGTAAAGATATTCTAATTTTAAGAATAATTTGAAAAGAATAAAAGATAATTTTAAATAATTATAATAGAAAAATGTAATGCTTCTGGCATAAATTAAATGACAAGAAATATGACAAAGGTTAAATGATATTCAAATACAAAGAAAATATTCAATTGGTTTTTTACAGAAGAATCTTATTGAATAATAGACAATCTTCGCAAGCAAATCTATTCACAAAAATGTGATAAAGTAACTAAAATCATAAATAAGACTTCACTGGTAATTAAAATAATACTGCCATACTATTAAAATTGTAAACTAAGCACAAATATTAAGGACAGCCTACAGAATTCTGAAAATAGGGCAATTTGCACATAGTATCATTGCAAAAGTATTGTACATATGCATAACTATTTGGGAACTTGTGTACATCTTTACTACTAATATTCTCATGAACATATTCATATTTTTAAAAAGAATGGACATAAATGTATCCAAATATAACTAAATTATTTCTAGGTAGCGAATTGACAATAAAAATAATTTTCTTCTTCATTAAAATATTGTCCCTTTATTTTGTGTTTTCTAAATATTTGACTATGAATATGTATTATTTTCATAATCAAGAAAAATTTATGACACTTGAATCACAGTAAATAATCACTGGATTTGCCAATCACTTCTCTTAAAGTTTCCTGGTTGGAATATGGAACAAAATAATTCAAATCTGATATATTGCTTAATTATGTACATCCAGACAGTACTATAGAAAAGAACCTAATTATAGGAGAAATTAAAAATATTTCACAATAATCAATGATTCCAGAATCCTTTTTCTTAGTTTTCAAGTTGTATTTGCATCTTTAGATGGCATGGGCTCGAGTTTACCATCATAGCTTTCACTTCCCAGGACATCACTGGTTTTTGAAAGGTCCCTTTTCTTTTTGTTTTGTACCAACTCACAGTACCCATCTATCAGTAAGCATTCTATTAATAGTTTATTAGCATTCTTAGAAGCTGTGTATCATTTCATATTGCTGAAATATATATATATATATATTTACATTTTTCCTGTTTGCACTGTTTCTAGGAACAATGTGTATCCTCAATCCTTACTTATACTTACAGCATAGTATTCCATAAGTGTTTACCATACTCAGGTAGCCACCAACTCATGACAATTTCATTACTACAGCAAAGAATGACCTAACATATTTACCTCTCTGGACATAGTGGTACTTAGCTCTAGATACTAACACTAAGCTGTACCAAGTTGTTCTCCCACATTTTAGCTGTTTTTGTCCTTCCTCCCTCCAGCAATATATTACAACACTTTACGAAGAAGCTTCCAAAATTTTTGATAGTCTTGTGTAATTTTGGTTTTTAGTATTGTTTTGAAAATATATTTTCTTTACAATTATTGATTAAGATAATTAGACATACTTGTTGTCCCTAAGGATTTTTATTTTAAAATTTTTATGCATATTTTTGTCTAATTTTCTAGTAGGATTATCATCATTTATCTGATATAATTATTAATATATTGTAATTATTACTATATAATTGTTAATATATTCGAGATATTATTTCTTGGTTTATAGAAAATATTTTCTTCTGTTTTTAACTTGCTATTAGCACTGTCTATAGTGTCTATAATTTTGAAGGGATTTAGCATGTAATCTATCTTTGTCCCTAAAACAGATAATTTTTTTCAATATACTTGCCTGGCCCAAAATCTCAAAGAGCTAAAAATATTCTAAATGACAGAAAATTCAATGAGACTCAATCAAATGAAGCACAATAGCACATAGATTTCATTTTCTATCTCTTTCCTCAATCCCTGAGCTTGAGATGTCATATACATACATACATATATATATATATATATATATATATATATATTCAATAGAACCTATTAAATGAACCCTGCCTCTCACTTCTCTCTGCATTTTTATGTGCTCTAAGCACAACTGAGTTAAATAAGGCAGCCATTTGTTTTCTTAAACCTAGAGTCCAACAGATCAGGAATTTGAAGGGAGTACAGTGGGAATGCTTGTGTCTGTGTGCATTTTTTTTAATTTTCCTTATTTAATATTTTTATTATCACAAATCATTCACTTTGTATCCCAATTGTTGCTCCCACCCTCTTCCTTCCCAGTTTCACCCCCCATCCCTCTTCTCCTACCATGTCCCTCCCTCAGTCCACTGATAGGGGAGGTCCTCCCGTTCCCTCTGACCCTACCCTATCAGGTCTCATCAGGACTGGCTGCATTGTCTTCCTCTGTGGCCTGGTACAGCTGCACTCAACCCAGGGAAGGTGATCAAAGAGACAGCCACTGATGGCTGTCAAAGAGTTCAGGGCTCTTCCACACTTCTTTTAACAGATTTAGTGTGTCTTGATTTATGTTAGGGTCTTATATCCACTTTGCCTTTAGTATTGTGCAGGGAGATAAATATGTATCTAGTTGCAGTTTTCTGCATGTAAACGTCCAGTAAGACCAACACCATTTGTTGAAGATGCTGTCTTTTTTCCATTGAATTGTTTTGGCTTCTTCTTCAAAAATTACATATCTGTAGGTGTGTGGTTTATTTTTGGGTCTTCTGTTTGATTCCATTGATTCACTGTTTTGTTTCTGTTCCAGTACCATATAGTTTTTATTACTATTGCTCTATAGTAGAGCTTGAGATTAGGGATGGAGATACCTCCAGATGATCTGTTATTCTAAAGGATTGTTTTAGCAATGCAATTCTGTTTTTTTTGTTTGTTTGTTTTTCCTTATGAAACTGAGAATTGTTACAGTTCTATAAAAAATGTGTTGGTGTTTTGATGGGAATTGAATTGAATCTGTAGATTGCTTTTGGCAGGATGGCCATTTTCCCTGTTTTATTCCTACTGATCTATGAGCATGGGAGATCTTTCTATCTTCTAATATCTTCTTTAATTTCTTTCTTCAGACACTTGAATTTTTCTTCAAATAGTTCTTTCACTTGCTTGGATAGAGTCACAAAAATGTACCTTGTGTTATTTGTGGCCATTGTGAAGGGTATATTTTCTTAATTTCATTTTCAGCCCTTTTGTCTTTCTTGTACAGGAGGGCTAATGATTTTTTTTTTAATAATTTGTATCCAGCCACTTTGCTTAAAGTTTTATCAGTTGCCCGTGATCTCTGGTAGAATTTTCTGTGGGTCACTTATGTGTATTATCATATCATCTGGGTATACTGATACTTTGACTTCTTCCTTTCTGATTTGTATCCCCTTGACCTCCTTTAGTTGTCTTATTGTTCTTGCTGGGACTTAAAGTACTATGTTGAGGAGAAAAGGAGAGAGTGGGCAACCTTGCCTTGTCCCTGATTTCAGTGGGATTGATTTACGTTTCTCTCTGTTTAGTTTGACGTTGGCTATATGCTTGTTGTATATTGTCTTTAATATGTTTAGTTATGTGCCTTGTATTCCTTATCTCTCCAAAACTTGAAACATGAGTGGGTGTTAGAGTTTGTCAAATGCATTTGTGGCATCTAAGGAGATGATCAGGTGGTTTTCTCCTTTAGTTTGATTTTATGGTGGATTACATGTATGAATTTCTGTATTTTGGATTACTGCTGTATGCATGGGATGAAGCAACCTTGGTCTTGGTGGCTGATATCATTTACGTGTTTTTGGATTTAGTTTGCAAGTATTTTATTGAGTATTTTTGCATCAATGTTCCTAAGAGAAAATGGTCTGAAGTTCTCATTTGTGTGTTTTAGGTATAAAAGGGGCTGTGGTCTCATGGAAAGAATTTGGTAATGTTTCTTCTGTTTCTGTTTTGTGGAATAATTTTAAAAGAATTGGATTTAGGTCTTCTTTTAAGGTCGTGTAAAATTTTTGACTGGAACTATCTGACCCTAGCATTTTTTGGAAGGGAGATTATTGATAACTGCTTCTATTGCTTTGGGGTATATACTATTTACCTGATCCTGATTTAATTTTGGTAAATTGAATATATCAAGAAAATTGTACATTTCATATAGATTTTCAAATTTTGTGACATATAGACTTCTGTAGTAAGGCCAAATGATTGTTCAGATTTCTTCAGTGTCTCTCATTATGTGCTGATTTTTGTTTTCTGATTTGGATAGTTTCTCTCTGCCTTTTAGTTAGTTTGACTAAGGGTTTGTCTACCTTTTTGATTTTCCCAAAGAACCAGCTCTTGGTCTCATTGATTCTTTTAATTGTTTTCTTTGTTTCTAATTCATTAATTTCAGCTCAGAGTTTGATTATTTCCAATTTTCTACTCCTCCTAGGTTTGTCTGCTTTTTTTTTTTTTTTTACTCTAGGGCTTTTAGGGGTGCTGTTAATTTGCTTGTTTGAGATGTCTCAAATGTCTTTTTGGAGGCACTTAGCACTATGGACTTTCCTCTTAGCACTGCTTTCACGGTGTCCCATATGTTTGGGTAAGTTGTGCCTTCATTTTCATTGGGTTTCAAAAAGTTTTAAATTTTTTCTTTCATTTCTTCCCTGACCAAGCTGTCACTGAGCAGAGAGTTATTTAGTTTCCATGTATATGTAGGCTTTTCATTATTTCTGTTGTTGTTGAGGTCTAATTTTAGGCCATGTTGTCTGATAGGATATGAGGGATTTTTTCGATCTTCTTATATCTGTTGAGGCTTGCTTTGTGACTGACTATATGGTCAATTTTTGAATAGGTTCCATGAGGTGCTGAAAAGAAGTTATACTTTTTTTGAGTTTGGGTGAAAAGTTCCATAGACATTAGGTCCATTTGATTTATTTCCCTCTTTAGCTTCTGTATAGATGATCTGTACCTTTTTGAGAGTGGAGTGTTGAAGTCTCCCACTATTAAGGAGTTAGGACTGACGTGTGATTTAAGCTTTCATTATGTTTCATTTACAAGTATAGGTGCTCTTGTATTTGGGGCATAGATGTTCAGGATTATGATGTCCTCCTGTTAGATTTTTCCTTTGATGAGAATAAAGTGCCCCTCCTCATCTCTTTTGATTAATTTTGTTTGAAAGTCCATTTTATTAGATATTAGAATAGCTACCTCAGCTTGTTTTCTGGGTCCATTTGCTTAAAAACATTTTCCAGCCCTTTACTCTGAGGTAGTGTTTATCTTTGTTGCAGAGGTGTGTTTCTTGGATGTAGCAGAATGTTGGATCATGTTTCGACATCCATTCTGTTAGTCTGTATCTTTTTATTGGAGAGTTGAGCCTGTTGATTTTGACAGATAATAGGGACCAATAAATGTTAGTTCTTTTTATTGTTGAGTTGGTGGTATTGCTCTGTTTCAATGCTTGCTTTTTTTTAATTTTGTTTGTTGTGAAGTTATCTACATTCTGTGTTTTCTTATATATAGTTGTTTTCATTGGATTGGCGTTTTCCTTCTAGTATCTTCTGTAGGGTTGGATTGCTTTGTAGATACTAAGTTTAGTTTTGTCATGGAATAGTTTATTTTCTCCATCTGTGTTGATTGAAAGCTTTGCTGGATATAGTAGTCTGGGTTTGCATCTGTGGTCTGGTAGAGTCTGGATGACATCTGCCCAGGCCCTTCTGGCTTCTATAGTTTCTGTTGAGAAATCTGGTGTTATTCTGATAGGTCTACCTTTATATGTTATTTGGCCCTTTTCCCTTGCTGCTTTTAATACTTTTTTGTATGTTTTGTAGATTTACTGTTTTGACTTATGTGATGTGAGGAGCCACTTTTCTATTCTAGTCTATTTGGTGTTGTGTGGCCCACTTGTATATTGATGGACATTTTTTTTCTTTAAGTTGGGAAAACTTTCTTCTATGATTTTCTAGAGCTTAGAGCCTGGAATGTTCTTTTTTATCTATTCCTATTATTTAAAAAAACACACACACAAGGAAATCATAAAATTTGCAGGCAAATGGTAGGATCTAGAAAAGATCATTCTGAGTGAGGTATCCCAGAAGTAGAAAGACACAAATGGTATATACTCACTTATATTGCCCTATAAGATATGATAAACATATTGAAATCTATACACCTATAGAAGCTAAACAAGAAAGAGGACCCAAGGTAGGATGATCAATCCTCACTTAGAAAAACAAATGGGACAGAGAAAACAAGAAACAGGACAGGGGCTTACCACAGAGGGCCTCTGAAAGACTCTACTTAGCAGTGTATCAAAGCAGATACTAAGACTCGTAACCAAAACTTCGGCAGAGTGCAGGGCATCAGATGAAAGAAGGGGGGAGTTAATATGACGTGGAGAGGACAGGAGCTCTACAAGGACAAAATATAGCAGGGCACAGGGGTCTCTTATGAGATGGTTTCTCCAACCAATGACCATGTATGGATATAACCTAGGACTCCTGCTCAGATGTAGCCCATTGTACCTCAAGTGGGTTCCTTATTAAGGGGAACAGGGACTATTTCTGACAGGAACTCATTGGCTGGCTCTTTGGCCTCCCCCGCTCCAGGAGGGAGGAGCAGCTTTGCTAGGCCACAGGTGAGGACTTTGCAGTCAGTCCTGAAGATACCTGATAAAACAGGGTCAGATGAAAGGGGAGGAGGTCCTCCCATATCAGTGGACTTGGAAAGGGGCAGGAAGGAGATAAGGGAGGGAGGGTCGGATTGGGAGGGAATGAGGGAGCAGGATACAGCTGGGATACAAAGTAAATAAACTAATTAATATAAAAAATTTTAAAGAAATTTATCTATCTATCTATCTATCTATCTATCTATCTATTATTTATTTATTACATATACAGTGTTCTGCCTGAATACCATCAGAGGGCACCAAATATAATTTTAGATGGTTATGAGCCACCATGGGTTTTCTGGGAATTGAATACAAGACCTCTGGAAGAGCAGCCAGTGCTCTTAACCTCTGATCCACATCTCCAGCCTCCTCTTCCTATTATTCTTAGATTGATTCTTTTCATGTGGTCATTGATTTCTTTGAAGTTTTGTGTTTGGAACTTTTCTGATTTTACTTTTTCTTTGAGAGATGTATCAATTTCTGCAACTGTGTCTTCAGCCCCTGAGATTCTGTCTTCCATCTCTTGTATTCTCTTGGTGATGCTTACCTTTGTGTTTCCTGATCTTTTCTCTAAGTTCTCCAGCTCCAGGGTTTTTTTCTGTTTGTGTTTCCTTTATTGATTCTAATTATGTTTTCATATCTTGCACCATTTTTTTTTCATTTGTTTCAATGTGGATTTCTGTCTTTCCAAAATGGCCTCAATTTTTTTTGTTGTTTGTTTCCTCTTTATATGCCACAATTGTCCGTCCTCTTGTGCTTCTATTTGTTTGCCTCTATTTTCCTGTATTTATTTGAGAGCTTTGTTTGTTTCCTCTTTATATGCCTTTAATATTTGGATAAGCCTAGAATTGAGATCCTTTTCCTGTGTTTCTGGTGAATTAGCATGTTCATTAATTTTTGGTTTTCTCGGCGAAGGCATGATGTTCTGATTTTTGTTGGATGTTTTATTTTGCCAACCTCTAGCTATCTGCTTATCAGTAACCTTTGCTGTTTGTTCCTAGAGTCTATACTTCAGACTGGCTCAGTCTTTCTCTGGTGTCTGGGGTATTCTTCAGGAAGATGAGAGAGGTACACCATGTTTGAGAGTGGATGTTGGTGTTTAAGCTGTAGTTAAGGAAGGAAGGTCACAGGCACATGTGCACAATGTGGATGAGAAAGCTTGGTTGTGTGCGTGGAAGCATGGCTTGAAAGACAGTGTGCTACAGCATGTAGGTGCCTAGAATGTAGAGCTTAAGCACAGGAGGGGGTGCTGGTGCTTGCCTTGTTCTTGGGTGTAATGTGCACGTGCAGGTGCCTTGAATACCTCAGTGGACTATAGGCCTGTCATACTGTCCTCTTGGTATTCAGATCTGTCTAGGCTCTAGGAATTGTTTTCCTGGACTCCACTGGTAGACCCACAGAACAGGGTTTTCAGTGTTGAGAATGCTGTGCAAAGGATCCCTATGTTGCCCACAATGGGAATGTGGGTAGGAAGGATCAGATGTCTGGTTGCTAGTGTAGAAGGACTCTGAATATGACACTGTGCACACACACACCTGAAGGCACACTCACTTGCTAGCAGGCCTAATGGGAAAACACAGGGGTTTCCCTTGTTCTCTACTCTTAGATATGGGTCTTCAGGGGCAAACGAGTGTGTAGGAGATCCATCAGCTCAGTGGTGTCCACTGTTTGTACACTGGGCAGGGAGACCCTTACTTGGGGTAGTCACTTCTGTTATCTCGGTCACAGATCATGGAGACTCCTGTTAGGGCTAGCTGCCACCCTTCTTTTGCCTCCACTGTCTCTGCCACTGCCTCTAATGCTGCAGACCTGGGAGATTGGTACACTCATCTGCTGCGAGGCCCTGGAAAGCCTGTTCAGTGACCCACAGACCTGAGAGGCTCGTACAACCTCTAGCAACCACTGAGGAACCTGCCTCTCTTGTTTCATTTACTGAGCTGAGCCACCAGTGTTTAGAGCATTTGGATACTGTGGGCTGTGTCCGCCATGCTTTGGTCAAGGAGAAGTGCCAGGGGTTGGGATTGAATATTCACCAATCTCATTTCCGGAGACGTCCAAGAGTGACCTGGAACCAAATGGTCTCCCCTCATGGGTTCCCCCTCTCACCCCGGCCAGGAAACCACAATGTCATGTTCTGGTTTCAGCTGCCTCTCCACTCACTAATTTTGGAGTTTGGGATCCTGTGCCCCTCAGATAAGATGAGTGCTGTTCGCTCCCATCTTGGATCTGCCTCGACCTACTTGTCTTCAATAAAAGTTACATATTTGGGGCTCAAAAGAAGCTACCAATATTTTACGTTTCTAGTTAAGAATATTTTTAAAGAACTGTATCTAGTAACATTGGTACTTCATTTAACAAAGACATATTAACACCTCCCATGTATATAATCTCAAAATGAATGTCATTTCTAAGAAGGAAGTTTTCAGCCTTAAATAGTGTAGATGCAAACACTACAGAATCCTTTCTCATTTTATTCAACAAATACTTTTTAAGTGTTGCTTTATACCCATTTATCTCAGGATGTTATCCAAAGCAGTCAATATTTGTTTTATAATTGTGTCAGCACAAATCTAAATTATAAATATGCTCTTTTAGTTACTGCCTAGCATAAGAACACAAACTTAGTTTGCACTAAGTACCATGTCTGTTGTGGCATAAAAGCAAATATAATCCCTGCCTATATAAATTCACAGATAAAAACAAATAATAAGCAAAAGAGATGAAGAATGAAGCTAGATAGTATTAAATAGTGATGCACACTGAAAACATTAAAAGATGGAATGAGTAAACACTACTTGTGGATGGAAATCTTTGGTTAAGGCTGACAATGCTTCTTGAGAAATAGGATACAGAACTTGAAAAGAAACCAGCCATTTCAAGAACATTTTATGAAGGACCAAAGTACTGAGAAAAGAAACAGTCTATCATGCTCAAGACAATATCACAGGGCTGAGGGCATAATCCAGGGGCATGAGTCCTTGTCTAATATGTACAACAACCTAATTTCCATTCCCCAAACTTTAAAAGCAAAACAAAAATCCCGTATACATACAGGCACTCACATAAACACATAAAACGATGACAAGTGAATCTGTAAAAATATATATATGATATGAGACTCCAAATGATCTCTCACACACACACTCACACAAATGTGCACACACACACACACACACACACCCTTCTGCTAACATATACTTTTTGAGATTAGGGACATTTCAATATATTAATAACTGTATCTTTAATGCCTAAAGTATGGTAGGCGTTTGGTAAATATTTGTCAAATGAATTAATGAGCAAGATATACATTTTGTCATAATGTAGGATTTTTGGACTGTTCTAAGGTAACCTCTATTCAATAAGCATAATTCTGGGACAAATATCAGCATGAATTGTTGACATATTATTGCATCACACCATAGAATGCTATATACTGCACTACAGCCCCTAATGGGAGAGGCGATTGAAATTCCTTCATGTTTTTGAGAAGGATTTCTGCAGAAACTGTCAGTTCCCATTTTATCACAGCCTTGTTTCTATGAGGAAGTCTTCTTTCTTTGGCAGGAAGAATACTCAAAATAGTTTTATACGAAGCATACTCACACCAAATTGTTGCCTTTTAAAATATTTATTACTTTATCTTTGATGTGAATGATCATAAGTGAATGAAATCTTAAAAAAATGATCCAGATAGTCAAGAGCTACAAGGTAGATATGTATTTTTATCTATATACACAAAGAGAAAAAGAAGAGGGAGGAGGAGGTGGAGGAGGAGGAGGAGGAGGAGAAAGAGACCTCTACTTTCTAAATTTTAAATGAATAAATCAGTGGGGCAGGTCCTTTTTGGAATTTAATTTGGTTTTAATGTTTTATGAGGCTTACACCAAGGAATATTAATGCCATATGCAGAACAAGTCACTTGAGCCTTTCATACACAGGCAAAAGTTTTCATCTTAATTGAGAGATAATCTTTCTTAATAATATCAACATAGTCAATGGAAGTCATAATTAATTCATACACCATGAATGTAATTAGCATTCAAATGAAAGAAATGACTGCTATGCCAAAAACAAGTCTACTCCATTATTATATTTGGTACAAATAAAATGTTCTGAATTTATTCTCTTATAAACTGTAGGCACAGTGTGATTACTCCTTTTTAAAGTCTCCATTCATGTTAAAACCAAAAGTTAAAAAGAAGCAACAAGTCTGTCTTAATAGCAAGTTTAAATGTAGTGGTGAAGTGCAACCAGTAGTCTCTACCTTTATGTCTTTGTAAGAAATCAAGTTCAAATTGCAACATTCACTGACTTATAGGTAAAAAAAACTGCATACCTATAAAGATCTAATGCTTTTTAAATTTTTTTTATTTATAAAAATTTATTCACTTTGTATCCCAGCTGAAGCTTCCTTCCTCACCCCCTCTCAATCCTACCCTACCCTTCTCTTCACCTTCCATACCCTTCCCCCAGTTCACTGATAGAGGAAGTCCTCCTCCCATTCCCTCTCCTTATCCTATCAGGTCTAATCAAGACTGGCTCCATTGTCTTCCTCTGTGGCCTAGTAAGGCTTCTCCACCCTGAGGGGAGGCTATCAAAGAGCCAACCACTGAGTTCATGTCAAAGACAGCCCCTGTTCCACATACTAAGGAACCCACTTGGAGAGTGAGCTGCCAAGGGATACATCTGTACAGGGGTTCTAGCTGTTCTAGGTTATTTCCATGAATGGTCCTTGGTTGGAGTATCAGTCTCAGAGAAGAACTCTTGGCCCAGATTTTTTGGTTTTGTTGCTCTCCTTGTAGACCTCCAGTCCACTCCTGGGTTTTCTATCTCCTCCTTAATTCATAAGATTCCCTGCACTCTGCCCAAAACTTGGCTATAAGTCTCAGCATCTGCTTTAATACCCTGCTGGGTAGAGTCTTTTAAAGGCCTTCTGTGACAGGCTCCTGTCCTGTTCCTTGTTTTCCCCCTCTTCCAAGATCTATCTCATTTACGTTTCTGAATGAATACTAGTCATTTTACCCAAGGTCCTCCTTCTTGCTTAGCTTCTTTAAGTGTACAGATTTTAGTATGATTATTCTATATTATATCTAATATCCACTTATAAGTGAGTATATAGGGTTGGGGAAGATCCTTTCCCAGTCTGTAGGCTGTCGTTTTGTTCTGACAGCAATGTCTTTTGCTTTACAGAAGCTTTTCAGTTTCATGACGGCCCATTTATTGATTGTTGCTCTTAGAGCCTGTGCTGTTGGTGTTCTGTTCAGGAAGTTGTCTCCTGTACCAATGAGTTCTAGGATGTTCCCCACTTTTTCTTCTAACCAATTTAGAGTATCTGGTTTTATGTTGAGGTTCTTTGATCCACTTGGACTTTAGTTTTGTGCAGGGTGATAAATAAGGATCTATTTTCATTTTTCTGCATGTAGACATCCAGTTGGACCAGCACCATTTGTTGAAGATGCTGTCTTTTTTCCACTGAATGGTTTTGGCTTCTTTGTCAAAAATCCAGTATTCATAGGTGTGTGGGTTTAATTCTGGGTCTTCTATTTGGTTCCATTGATCCTCCTTTCTGTTTCTATGCCAATACCATGCAGTTTTTATTACTATTGCTCTGTAGTACAGCTTGAGATCGAGGATGGAGATACCTGGCAAGGACAGGAGCTCCACAAGAACCAAATATATCTGGGATCAGGGTTCTTTTCTGAGACTGACACTCCACCAAGGACCATGTATGGATATAACCTAGAACCTATGCTCAGATGTAGCCTGTGGTAGTTCAGTAACCAAATGATTTCTCATAGTAAAGGGAACAAGGATATTTCTGACAGGAGCTCAATGCCAGGCTCTTTGACCTCCCCACCCCCCAAGGAAGGAGCAGTCCTGCTTGGCCACAGAGGAGGACTTTGCAGCCAATCCTGAAGATACCTGATAAAACAAGGTCAGATGAATGGGGAGGAGGTCCTCCCTAATCAGTGGACTTGGAAAGGGGCAGGGAGGAGATGAGGGAGGGAGGGTGGGATTGGGAGGGAATGAGGAAGCAGGATATAGCTGGGATACAGAGTTAATAAAATGTAACTAATAATAAAAAATAAATTTAAAAAAAGTGAGCATATACCATATGTGTCTTTCTGCTTCTGGGATACCTCACTCAGGATGATCTTTTCTAGTTCCAACTATTTGCCTGCAAATTTCATGATTTCCTTGTTTTAATTGGTGAGTAGTATTCTATTGTGTAAATGTACCAAAGTTTCTGTGTCCATTCCTCAGGTGAAGGACATATGGGTTGTTTCCAGATTCTGGCTATTACGAATAAAGCTTCTAAGAACATGGTTGAGTAAAAGCCTTAGGAAAAAAAGCAGACACACCCAAGAGGAGTAGACAGTTGGAAATAATCAAACTCAGGGCTGAAATCAATAAATTAGAAACAAAGAAAAATTAATTCAAAGAATCAATGAAACCAAGAGCTGGTTCTTTGAGTAAATCAACAAGATAGACAAACCCTTAGCCAAACTAACTAAAAGGCAGAGAGCCACTATCCAAATCAACAAAATCAGAAATGAAAAGGGGAACATAATGACAGACACTGAGGAAATCCAATCACTAGGTCTTACTTCAAAAGCCCATACGACACAAAATTTGAAAATCTAAGTGAAGTGAATATTTTAGATTTAGATTTAATTTAAATTTAAATTTAATTTAAAGTTAGATGGATTACACTTACCAAAATTAAAATCAAGATCAGGTAAATATATTAAGTAGTCCTATTTCTGCCAAGGAAATAGAAGCAGTCATCAAAAGTTGCCGATCCTGAAAAAGCCCAAATCCAGATGGTTTCAGTGCATAATTCTACCAGACCTTCAAAGAAGAGCCTACACCAATGCTCTTCAAACTATTCCACAAAATAGAAACAGAAGGAACATTTACCAAACTCATACTATGAAGCCACAGCCACCTTGACTGCTAAACCTTGCAAAGACCTAACAAAGAAACAGAATTGCAGGCCAATCTCAATGAAAAATCCACATGATATTCTCCTTAAATGCTCAAAAAGCATTTGATAAAAACCAACATTCATTTATGTTTGTAGTCCTGGAGAGATCAGGAATACAAAACTCTTACCTAAACATAGTAAAGGCAATATACAGCAAGTGTATAGTCAACATCAAACTAATGCTTTTATTTATAAGAATTAATATATCATTAAGTAAAATATGATTATCCACATGTGATAAGAGTATAAGCATAGGAAAAAGAAGCAATATTGGCAATATTGTAAGGCTTAACGTCATTCATTCATTGTGAAATGTTCCTTCAATAAGCACTGAAGAAAACTGAGGGTCACTCAGAAACTAGGACAACACAAAACCAGACTTAAAGACAAAGAATATTTTGGCTTACTAATCATTTATCTACTGCTTGACAATAGCCAGAAAGAATAGTTACATATCATAAAAGTTAAAAGGGAGGTAACAATGAAGGAAATAAAATCACAAATATTATGTGTGAACTTTGTGCAAATACTTACCCTGCCTCAGTTTTCCAAGCAGCCTGAGTTATAGGCCAGCTCCAGTATAAATGGATTGAACAATTATCATTATAGCTATCACAGACTGTACTGAGAAACAGAATAATTGTGTTGTGCTTGATTTCAAGCAACTTGTACTTCAATAAAGATTAAAATATGTTCCCATCTTAATAGTTCTCAAAGAGTGATCTCTAAAGAAACAGCCTCAGCATAATTTGATCTTGTAAAAAAAATGGCAGGTCCTGATTCTACAAAAGACGTAAAAAGAGTTAGAAACTCTGGAGCCCAGCATTCAGTAATAATGGATAGGTATACGTGAACTATTCAATAGATATGCTACTAAAATGGCTGTTAATACCAATGTATTACCTGCTAATAAAATATAAATATTAAAATTTTAAATCCCTAGAAAATGTGATCATATCAGTTGTGGAATAAAACACATTTGACAACAGCATTCAATAGCCACTCAAACAAGAACTCTCAGTAAACTAGTAATAAGTAATTTATTGAATTTTATGAAGATTATCTACAAAAGCTGTAGCTTTTTAAAATCATATTTAAGGATTAAATACTGATGTTTTTCACCTTAGTCAGGAAGTGAGCAATAATACCTTAACATAATACTGGAAGTTAGAGCCAATGTCATTAAGCAAGAAAAAGTACTAAAAGACATAGAAATAAGAAAGGAATAAAGCCTGGCAAGACTGAACCCCCACTCAGGGGGAAGGGATCAAAGAGCCAGCCACTGAGTTCATGTCAGAGACAGTCCCTGTTCCCATTACTAGGAAACAGTCTTGGACACCGAGCTGTCATGGCTATATCTGTGCAGGAGTTCTAGGTTATCTCCACTAATGATCCTTGTTTGGAGTATCAGTCTCAGAAAAGACCCCTGTGGCCAGATTTTTTTGCTTCTGTTGCTCTCGTTGTGGAGCTTCAGTCTCCTCCAGATCTTTCTATCTCCCCCTTCTTTCATAGGATTTCCTGCACTCTGCAAAAATTTAGCTATAAGTCTAAGAATCTGCTTTGATACTCTGCTGGATAGAGTCTTTCAGAGGCCCTCTATGGTAGTAGACTCCTGTCCTATTCCCTCTTATCTCCCTATTCTGATGTCCATCCCAATTACCTTTCTGAGTGAAGATTGAGCATCTTACCCCCCAGGGTCCTCCTTGTTTAGCTCCTTTTTTTTTTTTTTTTTTTTTTTTTTTTTTTTTTTTTGGTTCTAGCATGAATGCTATTGTACTTGCTTTTTTTGGGGGGATTTTCTTTTTTATTTAATTTTATTTTTTTCTTATCAGTTACATTTTATTAACTCTGTATCCCAGCCGTGTCCCGATCCCTCATTCCCTCCCAGTCCCTCCCTCCCTCCCTCATCTCCACCGTGCCCCTTTCCAAGTCCACTGATAGGAGGGACCTCCTCCCCATTCATCTGATCTTGTTTTATCAGGTATCTTCAGGACTGGCTGCAAAGGCCTCCTCTGTGGCCTAACAGGACTGCTCCTCCCTTGAGGGTGGGGAGGCCAAAGAGCCAGTCATTGTTCTTTAGGTATACAGATTTTAGTAGGTTTATCCCATATTATATATCTATTATCCACTTACAATTGAGTATGTACCATTTGTGTCTTTGTGCTTCTGGGATACCTCACTCAGAATGATCTTCTCTTGTACCCACCATCCTACTGCAAATTTCATGATTTCCTTGTTTTTAATTTCTGTGTTGTATTCGATTGTGTTAATGTACCACAATTACTGTATCCATTCCTCCACTGAGGGGTATCTGGGTTTTTTCCAGCTTCTGGCTATTACAAAATAACTGCTCCAAACATGGTTGAGAAAATATCCTTGTTGTGTACTTGAGCATCTTTTGGATATATGCGAGGAGTGGTTTGGCTGGATCTCAAGGAAACGCTATTCGTAATTGTCTGAGAAAGCACCAGATTGATTTCAAACATGGTTGTACAAGTTTACATTCTCACCAGCAGTGGAGGAGGGTTCCCCTTTCTCCATGTCCTCTCCAGCATGTGTTTTCACTTGAGATTTTGATCTTAGCCATTCTGATAAGTGTAAGGTGAAACCTGAGGGTTGTTTTGATTTGCATTTCCCTAATGACTAAGGATGTTGAGCATTTCTTTAAGTGTTTTTCAGCCATTTGATATTCCTCTGTTAAGAATTCTCTGTTTAGCTCTGTACCCAATTTTTAATTGGATTACTTGATTTGTTACTGTTTAACTTTTGAGTTCTTTATGTATTCTGGATATTATTCCTCTGTCAGATATAGGGTTGGTCAAGATCTTTTCCCAATATGTAGGCTGTCGTTTTGTTTCAACAACAGTGTCCTTTGCTTTACAGAAACTTTTCAGTTTCATGAGGTCTCATTTTTTGATTGTTGATCTTAGAGCCTGTGTTGTTGCTGTTCTGTTCAGGAAGTTGTTTCCTGTGACAATGAGGTTAAGGCTCTTCCCCACTTTTTCTTCTAACAGGTTTAGTGTGTCTGGATTTATACTGAGGTCTTTGATCCACTTGCACTTTAGTTTTGTGCAGGGTGATAAGTATGGATCTATTTTCATTTTTCTGCATGTAGACATCCAGTTCGACCGGCAGCATTTGTTATAGATGCTATTTTTTTCCATTGTATGGTTTTGGCATCCTGTCAAAGTTCAGGTGTCTGTAAGTGTGGGGGTTTATTTCAGGTTCTTCTATTCGATTTCATTGATCCACCAGCCAGTTTCTATGCCAGTACCATGCAGTTTTTATTATTTTTGCTCTATAGTACAGCTTGAGATCAGGGATGGAGATACCTTATTCCTCTAATTCTTTATGCATTTTATTTGTTTCCTCTATTATCCTCTTCATAAGCATAGATGTAAGGTCATCTTCTTGAATTTCATTTATTCTGGGGTATCCACGGCTGCTTGCCCCTGGATAACTGGGTTCAGGAGATGCCATATTACTTTCTTTTTTTAGTTGAGCTTTTACCCTGACCTCTTCCCATTGGGCTATCTTAAGTGTTAGGTGTTAGTTTCTGGTGCTTCCAGGAATCCTGTGGTGGGGAGAATCGCCTTGGCATGAAAATGATTTTTCCTGAAGGAGGCCTCAGCTTTTCAGGTATGGTCACTGAATGGCCAGTGTTTTCCAGGAATTGCCACAGCCCACCTCAGGCATACAGACCTGAGTGGTAACTGTGGTCATTGTTGGTCAAGGGGGCTCTACTCTCACCTGGAGAAGTCCTGGAGACAGCTGCCCTGCTTCTGGGTTTCTTGCTGTAAATTTAGTGAGCTGCTGCTGTAACCTGGGAGCCCTGTGGTTTGGTCAGTTTAGTAAGGGATAACTATTTGCCCCCTGGAGAAGTATCTGGGTGCTGATCTCGGGCTTCTGTAGGTCTGAGGTTGGAGCTCTGTGCCCCAGTACCCAAGCGGTAATCAGTGGCAGGTGATCACTGCTCTCATGCATGCGAGGCTAGAGCCTGGAGCCTATGGCTAACCAGAAACTTTTCCGGAGCTGGGTGTCCTGAGGTAAGACCAGATGTTTCCCACACAGTAGGATTTCCTTCCAACAGGAAGACCCAGTCTGTGGTGTTTGGGGTGGTGCATAGAACATGCAGGCACTTGGGGGTTATGGCTTCAAGCTGGTGACTGTGTAGGAACCTGAGAACTTTCCCATGTGTTGGAGGTATGTGGGGGGGGGTCTGAGTGCTGTAAGCTGGGACCTGCTGTTTCCCTCTCTGTGGGGTTTTCTCCAGACAGGGAAACTCAGTCTCTGTTGCCCTGGGGCACACAGTTCTGCCTGTGATGGAGAGTAGGGTGCTCAGCAGGTCTCAGGGCTGGTGGCTGTGCTCTCACTGGTCTGCAGGACCTTTACCAGGGATAGACTGGGTGATCTGAGGTCAGTCCCATTTACTTCCTTCCCTGTGGGGTTTTCTCCTGACTGGGACTCCCAATCTCTGGTGTTTTGGTGTCCACAGTTTAGCCTGTTAAGGTGATCAGGACATGCAGGCATGTGGCTCTGGCCTGGCGACTGAGTGCCTGTGCGTCCCGGGATCTCTTCCTGGTTCTGGCTGGGTGACCTGAGAGTAGACCCGATTGATTGCCACACCATGGAGTTTCCTCTTACTTGGGAAACACGATCGCTGGAGTTTTAGGGTTCAGAGGTCAGTCTCTTGGTAGCTGCACAGACATTGCTGTCCTGCTTCTCAGACACAGTGTCCTTCTGGCACCGCCATCTTGGATTCCAAATTTGTATTGTTATTCTTGCAGAAAAAAGCCTAGATTGACTGTCCTCTGGTAGGCTCCAGCCAGCAGCAGATGTTAGGACTTGCAACCAAGCATGGGGTAGAGTGCTGGGTCCTGTGGAAGTGTTGGGACCTGAAGGGGACAGCAATCTCAGAAGACCAACAAAGATAACTAACCCAGTTCCATGGGAGCTTATAGAGACTGAGACATCAAGTAAGGAGCATGACTGGTCTGGACCTAGGACCCCTGCACCTATGTGGCTGATGGGTGGCTTGGTCTTCATAGGGGGCACCTGGCAAATGTGGGGTGGGGGCTGCTTCTAACATGGACTTTATCTCCTGCTTTTAGATTACTTCCTCCTGGCAGCACTGCCTTACCTGATGTTAGGGAATGAGGAGGCTTTATGTTCTGGGGAAGGTTGATATGTGGAGAGGGGGCTCCCTTTTCTGTGAATAAAGGAAGATGGGAAGAGGAAAGAAAGGGAAGGGGGAACTGGTAGATTAGGGAGGGTGCACCCTTGGGATGTAAAATAATTAAACCAAAATAATTAAAAAATTTGTCAAATGTAGAAATAACGTAAAACTTCTGACAGCTACAGAGATTATATATAATATTTAAATTATTTTATATGTGGGATATATATTTATATATGTTTCTGACAACTACAGAGAGTATATATAATAGACTTATATATTATATATGTGGGATATATACATAAATACATATATACAATTGCTTTGGGAGTATATATTGGTAAGTATGGGAAAATATACTTCTGGATGGTGTTGCTCTCAAAGAACAGAGAGGAGTATAAGATATTATAACTGAGAAAAAGAAACATGAAAATTGCTTTCACCTTGGAAACAGAAAAAAGGTGATGAACAGGCATAACTGAGCTATAAAGGATGAGTAACCAAATCATTTCTGACTAGCTATGTGTGCCTAAAGTAAGTTTTTTAACCTTTTTGAGACTTAGTTTTCTCAAATAATAAACAAAACTAACTGCCTCAGAATTTTCTGTCAGATACAAATGAGATTGTGAACAACTTGTCAAAATATTCCAATATTTTTTAAATGTTGAGAATCTGGAAAGATAGTGAGAAAAGTACACAGAAATTTGGAGAAAAAAATTAGTCTAATGGATTTATCCTGACATAATAGAGTCTTCTTTCCAGTTATGCCCCTTCAAAGGTAGACACGTTCTAAGTTACTGTCATTGATAAAACATTTTAGTTACTACAGATACTTTCTTGGTTTACCTTGGGATTATCTTCCGATAATATCATAAATAAAAATACTATTAGTAAAAATGCATTCAATCCACCCAACCTGTTGACTACCAGACTTGATGAGCATAGTTGTAGGTATGGGTTGCCCACCCTTGTGATCAAAGCTGTCCAGCATTCTAGAGATGTGGCCAGTTCAGTGAAAGACCAAATTAAAAGTTTGAAACATATTAGCTTTGTAGTGAATGCAAATTGTTTTGATGACAGTATTAATCCTAAAAACCATAAACAAAAGTATCATAAACTTAGGATAGTCTCTTTTTGTTGTTTTAAAAACAGGCTCTACAAAATTTGAAAATCTAAATGAAATGAACAATTTTATTGATCAATTCCACTCAACAAAGCTGAATCAAGAGCAGGTAAATAAATTAAATAGTCCTATATCCCATAAAGTAGAAGTTGTCATCAAAAGTCTCCCATCCAAAAAAAAAAAAAAAAAGCCCAGAGCCAGATAGTTTCAGTGCATAATTCTATCAGACTTACAAAGAAGAGCTAACACTAATAATCTTCAAATTATTCCACAAAATAGAAACAGAAGGAATACTACCAAACTCATTCTATGTTGCCACAGTCACTTTGGTACCTAAACCTCACTAGACCCAACAAAGAAAGAGAATTTCAGGTCAATCTCCCTTAAGAATATTGATATGGAAATACTCAACAAAATACTTGCAAAATGAATACAAGACACATCAAAGAGATCATCCACTATCACAAAGTAGGCTTTATCCCAGGTATGCAGGGCTGGTTTAATATACAGAAATCCATCAATGTGGTCCACCATGTAAACAAACTGAAAAAAAGAAAACCCTACATGATCATCTCCTTAGATGCTGAAAAAGCATTTTATAAAATCCAACACCCATTCATATTTAAAGTCCTGGACAGATCAGGAATACAAGGCACATACCTAAACATTGTAAAGGCAATATAGAGCAAGCCTATACCCAACATCAAACTGAATGGAGAGAAACTTAAAACAATCCCACTGAAATCAGAGACAAGGCAAAGTTGCCCACTCTCTCCATATCTCTTCAACTTGAAGTCCTTGCTAGAGCAATAAGATAATTAAATGAGATCAAGGGGATACAAATTGGAAAGGAAGAAGTCAAAGTATCAGTATTTGAAGATGATAGCATAGTATACTTGAGTGAACCAAAAATTCTACCAGAAAACTCCTACAGCTGAAAAAAACTTCAGCAAAGCGGTTGGATACAAAATTAACTCAAAAAAGTCAGTAGCCTTCCTGTATACAAAAGACAAAAGGGCTGAGAAAGAAATTAGGGAAACAACACCCTTCCCAATAGCCACAAAGGACATAAAGTACCTTGGTTTGACTCTAACCAAGCAAGGCAAAGACTTGTATGAAAAAAAAAAATTCAGTCTCTGAAGAAAGAACCAGAAGAAGATATCAGAAGATGGAAAGATCTCCCATGTTCATGGCTTGGCAGGATTAACATAGTAAAAATGACCTTGTTACCAAAATCTATCCACATATTCAACCCAATTCCCATCAAATTACCAACACAATTCTTTATAGACCTTGAAAGAAAAAGTCTGAACTTCATATGTAATATCAAGAAACCCAGAATTGCTAAAACAACACTTTACAATAAAAGATCTTCTAGCGGCATCTCCACCCCTGATCTCAAGCTGTACTATAGAGCAACAGTAATAAAAACTGCATGGTACTAGCATAGAAACAAAATGGTGTATTAATGGAATTGGATAGAAGACCCAAAAATAAACCCACACACTTATGGACACTTGATGGACACTTGATCTTTGACAAAGATACCAAAATCATACAATGGAAAAAAGCATCTTCAACAAATGGTGCTGGTCTAACTGGATGTCTACATGTAGAAAAATGTAAATAGATCCATACTTAACACCCTGCACAAAACTAAAGTCCAAGTAGATCAAAGACCTCAATATAAAACCAGACATACTAAATCTGTTAGAAAAAGTGGGGAAGAGCCTTGACCTCATTGGCACAGGAGACAACTTCCTGAACAGAACAGCAACAACACAGGCTATAAGAGCAACAATCAAAACAAAACGACTGCCTACAGATTGGGAAAGGATCTTCACCAACCCTATATCTGGCAGAGTTGCTAATATCCAGAATATATAAAGAACCCAAGAAGTTAATCAGCAACAAATCAAGTAATCCATATGAAAATGGAGTACAGAGCTAAACAGAGAATTCTCAATAGAGGAATATCAAATGGCAGAGAAACACTTAAAGAAATGCTCAGCATTCTTAGTCATCAGGGAACTGTGAATCAAAACGACCCTGAGATTTCACCTTACACCCATCAGAATGGCTAATATAAAAAACTCAAGTGACAAAACATGCTGGAAAAGATGTGGAGAAAGGGGAAGCTCCTCCATTGCTGGTGGTAATGTAAACTTATACAACCACTTTTGAAATCAATCTGGTGCTTTCTTAGACAATTAGCAATAGTGCTTCCTTGAAGACTCAGGTATACTACTCCTAGGCATATATCTGAAAGATGGTCAAGTATACAACAAGGATATGTGCTCAACCATGTTTGTAGCTGCATTTTTTGTAATAGCCAGAAGCTGGAAATATCCCAGATGCCCCTTGGTTGAGGAATGGATACAGAAATTGTGGCACATCTACACAATGGAATATTACCCAGCAATAAAAAAACAAGGAAATCATGAAATTTGCAGGTAAATGGTGGGAACTTGAAAAGATCATCCTGAGTGAGTATCCCAGAAGCAGAAAGACACACAGGGTATATACTCACTCATAAGTGGATATTAGACATATAATAGAGGATAAAATACTAAAATCTGTACACCTAAGGAAGCTAATAAGGAAGGACCTGGCTAAAATGCTCAATCCCCATTCAAAAAGGCAAAGAGGATGGACATCGGAGGAGGGAGAAAACAGGGAACAGGACAGGATTCTACCACAGAGGGCCTCTGAAAGGCTCTACCCTGCAGGGTGTTGAGGTAGATGTTGAGACTCGTAGCCAAACTTTGGACAGAGTGCAGGGAACCTTATAAAAGAAGTGGGAGACAGTAAGACCTGGAGAGGACAGATGCTCCACAAGGACAGTGACAGATCCAAAATTTCTGGGCACAGCAGTCTTTTCTGACACTGATACTTCAGCCAAGGACCACTCATGGAGATGGCCTGAAACTTCTGCACAGGGGTAGCTTATGGCAGTTCAGTATCCATGTAAGCTCTGTAGTAATGGGGACAGGGACTGTCTCTGACATGAACTGATTGATCTGCTCTTTGATCATCTCCCCCTGAGGGGAGAGCAGTCTTACCAGGCCATAGAAAAAGACAATGCAGCCACTCCTGATGAGACCTGATAAACTAGGATCAGAGGGAATGGGTGGAGGACCTCCCTTATCTGGACTGGGAGAGAGACATGGATGGAGAAGAGGGAGGATGGGATTTGGAGGGGAAGAGTTATAGGGGGGATACAAAGTGACTAAACTGTAATTAATAAAAACAAAATCAATCACATAAAAAAAGAATAACAGAGCATCATTAATAATGTCAGGGGCTTGCTCTACCATGTGGTGGGTCTCAGGATGGGCCAATTATTGGTTGGACATTCCCTCAATCTGTGATCCCTCATTATCCCTGAAATTCTTGAAATCCTCTTATTAATGAACTGGATAGTGCTCCTTTTATTCAGAGAGTCTATGAAGCATAATTTAGCATATATTCACTGTTTCTGTTCTGTTGTAATAAACATATACACCAAGGAAAGCTTGTCATTTAGAGAAGGGTATGAGACTATAAGGAGCTTTAATTTTTTTAATGAAAATTATTTTAAATTTTTTCATGAAAAATTGCTATCTGATTTTTAGATTTCAGTCTAAGTTTTACAACAAATTTCAACTAGCATTCTCTCAGTGAAAAATATTTCTATCAACCTGTCAACTGGTAATATGTTTAGGTCTTCTTTTACTTTTATTGATAAGAAATATTTAGAAAATCTTATAAGAGAATTAGAAGATTAAAATATAGCTGAAAAGTAGGGACAGAAAAATGACAGACGGATGACCATATATGTGTACATGTACAAGTGTTCTGATAAAAAATAGTACATAGTTGGGAAGCACTCTCCTTAAGGGTAGCTGATATTTGTTTTCTTTATAAAGGCAATCCTCCTTTGTTTCCTGCGTATTTTCTAAGACATTCTATGGAAGACTCAGTACTTATTCGATAGATGAGGAACAGAATGGGGAAGGAAACTAAATGCCACCCAATCACGTCATAAGATATAAAACCCAAATTGGTAAAAAGAGTGCAGCTCTAACTATCAGCGGTCATGATGCCAGAAGACCAGCATTATTTCCTAAAATCACTCACTCGTAACATTTACTTTACACCAGTCCATTTATATTCGCTAATTTCATTTTTCCTAAAGACAAATGAATAATTTGTGATCCCACCTGGTTAAATGGAAATATATCAATTCTGGTCCAAATGCAATCTTTACATATACTAAAAGGCAAAGCTGTTTTCCTTTCATAATCTCTTTGTTGATGTGCCAAGATGATTAACAAAATTAGTCATGTAGCAAAGAAAAATTAAACATTTATAGTATTTCTGTGAATTTTACTATTCATTTTTAATCATGCACTGTGAGTTTTAACAGAAAGAGTAGAGAATATAACATATGTAGTATGTATACTCACTGAATTGACACATTTGTATTTCAGTTTATCCATGGCTATATAGCACACTATTAAGAGAAAAGAGTAAAAAAAAAAAAAAAAAAAAAAAAAAAAAAAGACGTCAAGTAGTTTTATTTCACTTCATTTTCTTTTCCTTGTTGATTTTTGTGTGTTATGGTATGTATGTGTATGTGAGTGTGGGTGTCTGCATACCACAGTGCACATGGGGAAATCAGGAGACAACTTTTGGGAGTCAGTTCTCTCCCTTTCCTTGTTGAAAGCAGATCATCTCTTGTTTCTGTCACTGGCCTGGGTACTTCAGGCTACCTATTCTGTGAATTTCTGGGTGATGATGTTTTTGTTTCTGCCTTCCATCTCACTATAGAAATAACAGGGTTACATTTACATGCCTCTGAATCTGATTTTTTACTTGGGTTTCGGGACACAAACTTGAGTGTTCTGGATGGCTGCCAACACTTTTGTATACCAAGCATCCTCCAGGTCGTATATAAATTTTGAATATAAATACACACAGCCAATGCTTTCTGCTTTCAACTTACTGATTAAATAGGATGAGATGAGAGCAAAGGGAAAAGTAATTTCTTATTGTCTCTGATTCCTATTTTTCCATTTTGGGTATATGGTAATAACAGGTTATAACATGAATAATAAAAGATACAGTAGGCTTTTTAGAAGTAATTTTTATTACTTAGAATTCTGTTTTGTTCTTTGTGCATTCAAAGAATTGATAGTTCAAGTGGAAAACATAGACTATTGGGATGGTCCATGCTCTGGCCTCAGTCACAAATGTGACCAGCTTATATTGTGAATTTGTCATTCTTCCTGTAACAAATACCTGAAATCAACAGCTTAAGAGATGGATATGTGTATTTGGTGTTGGCTTAGCTTTTTCATCAAACCTACTTTATTTAGCGTTCTTATGCACCTTTACCTCCCTTTCAACCCCCTGCATCCTTAGATATGAGATTACTAGGAAACAGGGCTGCAGTTCTCTTTTAGCTACTTCCTGCTGATCAGGATCAATGTGTCATTAGGAGATTACCAGATTCAGTCCTCAGGATACTAGCAGTCCAGACCAAAGGCCAACATTGAGTAGCAACACAAAGTCAGCAAAAGCCACAAGACCAAGTTGGGTTACCCAGAGAAACTTTCTGGAATATTTCTCCCTATGATGTCAAGTGTAAAAGCATGAAGATCAGTGCAGTGATATATATCCAAAAAGCAATGTCTCCTTGTGCGTGGGTCTCTATATATGTCCTCTTCTCAAAGTTCACCCACAGATGTTCTCAGCTGGCCCCTCGCACATCAGCGGTCACAACAAAACATCACATACCCCCTCACAAGCCAACCTGGGAAAAACATCACTTGCCCAGTTTGCAGCAAAACATCACATGACAAAATTCAGTCTTCAAAGAAATCAGAAATTTCCACTTCAATTTGGGCTTCCAGTTTTTAAGGCTTTAGTTGATGATTACTTGGTCAATTGCTTTTGGACTGGTGGTGATGTACTGCATCATGGTGGGAGCACATGATAGAGGAAACCATTTGTTCAACTCATGGTCACTCAGAATCAAAAAAAGGAGAAAGAAAAGGGTTATGATCTGGGGTTTCATCTCTACTACAAGAGTGATAAAAAATTAATAAAATTAGCAAAACTTCAAGGCAGCAAGTATAGAGCATTAAGCCATGTGAAGCATCCTTCTGAACAGAGAACTCTTTGTTATTGTACAAGCCACATACCTAACAGTGCCAGCTCTGCTCTAAATCTGTCAGTTATGACAATTCTTCTTGAACATTTGCTCAGCCTCACTGCTTGTGTATGGGATTGATATGAGCTTTCTTGTTGGGTCCTTCCTTTGTAGTATCAATGAGATTCTATTACTAAGAGGCAATGTTTGGAATCATGTAAGTATCTTAGCTAAAATTCTTGCTCTAGATTTTCCCATAATGCCAATGTTTCCCTCAGCAATGAATTTTGATGAACGTGGGAGTGTTTATTTATCTCCCTTAGTGGAAGGCTTAATTGCCCACTCTCTGCACATTCTATCTCTACTACAAAAAACCATGTTCTGGGCCCCAGCCAACCACTGATCAAAATCACAATATAAAGATCAATTTATTTATTTTGGTTCAATGTTGGTAAAGTTGCCAGTAAAAATACTATGAGAATTAACTATTGCATGGAATATATTCTTTTTTTTTTCTTTTCATCTTTTGAGATAGGGTTTCTCTGTGTTGCCTTAGTTATCCTGGACTTGCTACATGGTCCAGGCTGGCCTCGAACTCACAGAAAACCATCTGCCTCTGTCTCCCTGAGTGCTGGGATTAAAGATGCTGGGCACCATGCCCAGCTCATATATTCATATTAACACTTTTATATCTGAAACAGAATGGAACTGTGTGTCCTGTAACTTGTCAAGTAAATATGGCAATCCTGGAAGATATATGTTCTTTATAACCTCATGAGGCTTTTCAAGACTGTGTTGTGACTACTTTGCTATTCCGCTGTCTCCTGGGCCTAATCTTGTTTCATATTTTCCCCTAATACATACCATTCACAGCCAATTCTCTCATTTGTTCTATAGCATTCAAGCTATTTGGATACCAGTAATATCATGATCTCCTGATCAGGGTTGGTGAGTCAAATTTGAGCATAAAGTAAAGATTATTCATTATCCACTAATGTGTAAGAACTTTGAGAAAATAATTGATACTGGAAAGGTGGAGAAGATAAGCTTCAGACCAGAGATAACAGCTATCACAATAAAGCTTTGGCTTTCACATCCTTACAAATGCATAATAATGTGTATATCTACATGTGTATATCTACACATCTTCATACATGTCCATAAGTAACTTCACATTCATGTAATATACTTGTCTGTTAAAAACAGAAACTAGCAAGGGCTAATTAAATACAGAAAAGTTTACCCCAAAATGTTGGTATCTTTTGCTCATGTCTAAAGATTTTTAGAGCAGTGGTCTTCAACCTGTGGTTCATGACCTGTTTGGGGGATTAAATGGCCAGTTCACAAGAACTACCTAAGGCAATCAGAAAACACAGATATTTACATTACAATTCATAGCAGTAGCAAAACTAGTTATGAAGTAGCAAAGATTTGATTTTATGGTTGGGGTCATTACAATATGAGAAACAGCATTAAAGGGTCACAGCATTAAGCTGAGAACCACTGTACTAGAGAAAATTAATGGGGATTAAAATTAAATTAAAATTAAAATAGGGATTAAAATCAAGAAATGGTACTATCACAATTATATTTAGTTTTGTTAAAGATGTCTTAAATGATGATGACTAAGAATCTGGCTTCTGGAATTTGATGGAGTATGTGTCTCATTTTAAAAAGGTGATGTTAATTGTACTTAACCCCGAAAAATGTGTCTAGGGTTTTAAAAGAAATAAGACATAAAGAACATTTACCTTCAGAGTATTTCTCATAATATTTTTATTAATATCAATTTTTATTATTGAAGTAAAGAGAGAAAAATTCTTAGTGTCCTGTTACTATGAAGGAATAACCATAAAAGGGCCAAGTATATATTCTTCACTGGAATAATATTATCTGATCCTCTTCATTTTACAGAAGTACTATTCTGATAAGACACTCCAGACTCCAGAGATGGACAGACCTAGTCTGAAGTACAGACTCCAGGAACAAATAGCTAAGGTTACAAATAAGCAGATGGCTAGAAGTTGGCATAAGAACACGTCCAACAGAAAACAGGACATCATGGCTTCATGAGCAACCCCCAAAAAATCAATGTATATTTTATTTCAATAGAAACACAGGAAAATGATCACAAATCTATGCTTATCCAGTTATTAGAGGCACTTAAAGGGGAAACAAAAAAAATGCTCTCAAAGAAATACAGATATAAATCCTTACTTAGAAAGACAAATGGGATGGACATTGGATGTAGGAGAAAACAAGTAACAGGACAGGAGCTTACCTCAGAGGGCCTCTGAAAGACTCTACCTAGCAGTGTATCAAAGCACATACTAAGACTCATAACCAAACCTTCGGCAGAGTGCAATGAATTGTATGAAAGAAGGGGGAGTTAATATGACATGGACAGGACAGGAGCTCCACAAGGACAAAATATATCTGGGCACAGGGGTGTTATATGAGATTGTTTCTCCAACCAAGGACCATGTATGGATATAACCTAGAACCTCTGCTTGGAAGTAGCCCATGGTAACTCAATATCCAAGTGGGTACCCTAGTAAGGGGAACAGGGACTATTTCTGACATGAACTCAATGGCAGGCTCTTTGACACCCACCCCCGAGGGAGGAGCAACCCTGCTAGGCCACAGAGGAGGACTTTGCAGCCAGTCCTGATGATACCTGATAAGCTAGGGTCAGATGGACAGGGAGGAGGACCTCCCCTATCAGTGGACTTGGAAAGGGGCAGGAAGGAGATGAGGGAGGAATGGTGGGATTGGGATATGAGGGAATGAGGGACCGGGATACAGCTGGGATACAAAGTTAATAAAATGTAACTAATAATAATAATAAAATAAAATAAATAAGTAATAATATCAGAATCACAAGATTTTTTAACAGAAATTATGAAAGCCAGAAAGGCCTGAACAGATGCCATTGAGACTCTAAGAGACCACAGATGCCAACCCAGACTATACCTAGCAAAGGGTTTAATCAACACAGATGGAAAAAACTAAATATTCCATGACAAAACTAAACTTAAACAATATTTACACAACCACACAGCCCTACAGAAGACACAAGAAGGAAAATTCCAATCTAACAAAATCACCTACAGCAAAGAAAACATAGGATATAGATAACTTGACAACAAAAAAAAAAAAAATTAAAAGATGCATAGAAACACATTAATACCACCAAATCCACAATAAAAGGAACTAACATTCATTGGTCCCTATTATCTATCAACAATAATGGACTCAACAGAATGGTTGTGGAAATAGGATCCAATATTCTGCTGCATCCAAGAAACAGACCTCTACAACAAAGACAGACACAACCTCAGAGTAAAAGGCTAGAAAACAGATTTCTCAAGAAAATGGGCCAAGAAAAAAAGGCTCAAATAGCTATCCTAATATCTAATAAAATAGGTCTTTAATTAAAATTAGTCAAAAAAGATGAAGAGGGGCACTTCATTTTCATCAAAGAAAAAAATCCACCAGGAGTACAGCAAAATCCTGAACATCTATGCCCCAAACACAAGAGCACCTGCATTTGTAAATGAATCATTGTTAAAGCATAAATCACACATTGATCCCAACAACTTAACAGTGGGAGGCTCAAACATTCCACTCTCACCAAGGGACAGATTATCTAGACAGAAACTAACTAGGAAAATAATGACACTTTATAGATGTCCTAAATCAAATGAACCTAACAGATGTCTACAGAACTTTTCACACAAACTCAAGAGTATATCTTCTTCCCAACACATCATGGAACCTTTTTAAAAAAAAAATGACCATATAGTCTGGCACAAACCAATCCTCAACAGATAAAAGAAGAACAAAATAATCCCTTGTATCATATCAGACAACCATGGCTTAAAACAACCTCAACAACAACAAAAATAACAAAAAATTACACATATATGAAAACTAAACAACTCTGTACTAACTGTCAGCTGTGTCAAGGAAGAAATGGAAAAAGAAATTAGAGACTTCCTAAAATTCAAAGAAAATGAAGGCACAACTTACTCAAACTTGTGGGACACATGAAAGCAGTGCTAATAGAAGTATATTTAGCAGTAAGTGCCTTCAGAAAGAACTTTGAGACATACAAGCAAATGAACAGCACACCTGAAAGCCCTAGAAAAAAACAAAGAAGCATACAAATCCAAGAGGAGTAGAAAATTAGAAATAGTCAAACTCAGAGCTGAAATCAATGAATTGGAAATGAAGAAAACAATTCAAAGAATCAATGAAACTCAAAGCTGGTACTTTGAGAAAATAAAAAAAAAATAGACAAACCCTTAGCCAAACTAACTAAAAGGCAAAGAGAAACTATCCAAATCAGCAAAATTAGAAAAGAAAAGGGATGTATAATGACACTGAGGAAATCCAAACAATCATTAGGTCTTACTACAAAAGTCTATATGCCACAAAATTTAAAAATCTATATGAAATGGACAATTTTCTTGATAGATTCCATTTCCCAAAATTAAATCAAGATCAGATAAGTAGGTTAAATAACCCTATATCCCCCAAGGCAATAGAAGCAGTCATCAAAATCTCCATTCCAAAAAAAGCCTAGGCCAAGATGGTTTCAGCACAGATTTCTATGAGACCTTCAAAGATGAACTAACTCCAATTCTCTTCAAACTATTCCACAAAATAGGAACAGAAGGAACATTACCAAACTCATTCTATGAGGTCACAGACACCCTGATACCTAAACCACACAAAGACACAACAAAAATAAAGAGAACTTCAGATCTATCTCTCTTATAAACATTGAATCAAAAATATTCAATAAAATACTTGAAAACCAACTCAAAGAACACATGAAAGATATCATCCACCATGACCAAGTAGGCTTCATCCCAGTCATGCAGGGGTGGTTCAGTATGTGGATATCCATCAGTGTGATCCAGCATATAAACAACTTAAGGAAAACACACAGAGAGACATACATACACACACACACACACATGATCACCTCCTTAGATGCCAAAAAAACATTTGACAAAAATCCAACCCCCATTCATGTTTAAAGTCTTGGAGAGATCAGGGATACAAGGCTCATACCTAAATATAGTAAAGTTAATATACAGCAAACCATTAGCCAACATCAACCTAAAACGAGAAACTTAAATCAATCCCACTTAAATCAGGGACAAGGCAAGGCTTCCTGCTCTCTCCTTATCTCTTCAACATGCTGCTTAAAGTCCAAGCTAGAATAATAAGAAAACTAAAAGAGATCAAGGGGGTACAAGTCAGAAAGGAAGAAGTCAAAGTATCACTATTCACAGATGATATGATAGTATGCCTGAGTGACCTCAAAAATTCTACTAGAGAACACCTTCACCTGATTAACACTATCAGCAAAGTGGCTGGATACAAAATTAACTCAAAAAAAAATCAGTTTCCCACTTGTATAATAAGACAAAGGGGCTGAGAAAGAAATTAGGGAATCAACACCCTTCACAATAGCAACAAAGGAAAGAAAGTAACTTGGTGTAACTTTAACCAAGCAAGTCAAAGACTTGATTGAAAAAAACTTCAAGTCTCTGAAGAAACAAATTGAAGGCATTATCAGAAGATGGAAAGATCTTCCATGCTCATGGATTGCTAGGATTAAAGTAGTGAAAATGCTCATCCTGCAAAAAGGAATCTACAGATTCAATTCAGTTCCCATCAAAATACCAACACAGTTCTTACAGACCATGAAAGAACAATTCTCAACTTCATAAGGAAAAACAAAAAACCCAGAATGGCCAAAACAAAGATGTACAATAATAGATTTTCTGGGGGTATATCCCTCCTTGATCTCAATCTGTACTACAGAGCAATAGTAATAAAAATTGCATGTTCTTGGTATAGAAAGAGAATAGAAGATCAATGGAATCGAATAGAAGACCCAGAAATAAGCCTATACATTTACGGATACTTGATTTTTACAAAGAAATCAAAACCATACAATGGAAAAAAGAGAGCATCTTCAACAAATGGTGCTGGTCTAACTGTCAAAATGCAAATAGAACAAATATTTATCACCCTGCATAAAACTAAAGTCCAAGTGGGTCAAAGACCTCAACATACAATCAGACACACTTAATCTGTTAAAGGAAAAATTGGGGAAGAGCCTTGAACTCATTGGCACAGGAGACAATTTCCTGAACAGAACACCAATAGCACAGACTCTAAGATCAACAATCAATAAATGGGACCTCATGAAACTCAAAACTTCTGTAAAGCAAAGGATACTGTTATCAGAACAAAATGACAGCCAACAGACTGGGAAAGGATCTTCACCCTATATCTGACGTATGTCTAATATCCAGAATATATAAAGGACTCAAGAAGTTAAAAATCAATAAATCATGTAATACAATAAAAAATAAGTTATGGACCTAAACAGAGACTTCTCTTTAAACGAATAGCAAATGGCAGAGAAATACTTGGAGAAATGCTCAAAGTCCTTAGTCATCAGGGAAACACAAATCAAAACGACCCTTAGATTTCACATTACACCCATCAAAATCTCAAGTGACAATGTATGCTGGAGAGGATGTGGAGAAAGGGGAACCCTCCTCCACCGCTGGTGGGAATGTAAACTTGTACAGCCACTTTGAAACTTAGTCTGGTGCTTTCTCAGAGAAGCAGGAATAGTGCTACCTCAAGATATAGCGCTACCACTCCTAGGCATATATGCAAAATATACGCAAGTATACAACAAGGACATTTGCTCAACCATGTTAGTAGCAGCTTTATTCATAATAGCCAGAACCTGGAAACAGCCTAAATGCCCCTCAGTTGAGGAAAGGATACAGAATTTGTGGTACATTTGCACAATGGAATACTACTCTGCAATTAAAAAGAAAGAAATCATGAAATTTGTAGGCAAATGGTACTAACTAGAAAAGATCATCTTGTGAGAGTTGACCCAGAAACAGAAAGACACACATGGTATATACTCATTTACAAGTGGCTATTAGACATATTATATAGGATAAACATACTAAAATCTGTACTCTTAAAATGCTAAGCAAGAAGGAGTATCCTGGGTAAGATGCTCAATCCTCATTCAGAAATCAAATAAGATAGACATGAGAAGAGAGAGAAAACAGGGAACAGGACAGAAGTTTATCACAGCGGGCCTCTGAAAGACTACCCGGCAGGGTATGGAAGCAGATGCTGAGACTTTGAGCCAAACTTTGAGCAGAGTGCAGGGAATTTTATGAAAGTAGGGGATATATGAAAGACCTGAAGGGGAAAGTAGCTCCATAAGGGGAACAACAGAACCAAAAAAATCTGGGCCTAGGTTTTTCTATTCTGAGACTGATACTCCAAACAAGAACCATGCATTTAGATAACTTAGAACCTCTGCACAGATGTAGCCTGTGGCAGCTCAGTTTCCAAGTGGGTCCCCTAGTAATGGAAACTGGAGTTGTCTCTGACATGAAGTCAATGCCTGGCTCTTTGATCACCTCCCTCTGAGTGGGGAGCAGCCTTACTAGGCCACAGAGGAAGACACTGCATCCAGTCTTGATGAGACCTGATAGGCTAAGATCAGATGGTAGGAGAGGAGGACCTCCCCTATCAGTGAACTCAGGGAGGGGCATGAAAGGAGAAGAGAGGAACAGGATAGGATTGGGAGGGAACATGGAAGGGCATTGCAGCTGGGATTATAAAGTGAACACATTGTAATAAATTTAAAAAATAAATAAATTTAAGAAACAGGTCCCGCCTCTGAGAAAAAGGTTTCAGACGGGTCTGATGCTCTTTGGGTGGATGACACCTAAATGAACATCAGTACAAAGTCCCAATTTATTTCTAATATCAGAGATCAGACCTCTACTCTTGCCTGATGCGTCTAAAACAAAAAGGGGGAACTGTAGAGAGCTGCGGAATGCTATGCCTTAAAGATGGAGCTGGTTTCCGCCTTCTACCTTCCCAATGGTGAGTGCTCTCTGTCACGAACAACTCCACATTTGGCTAAGGCTGAGGATCTGGCTTGCTTCCATGTATGTGGACCTATCTGCATTGCCCACGTGGCACGCTGGGGTTGGCTACCCAGAGGCTATTTAAGCTGTGGGCTGGCTTTCCCCAGGGTCAGATGACTTTTCAAGGTTCCTGAATAAACTGCATTGAAAAAAAAATGGGTTACTCTGTGTCAGGGTCATGGAAGTATACATACTTAACACTAACACTATATATTTACTCATTGCATGGAGAATCCGAGGCAAACCAACGTTGGTTGTGACATTGTTCTTTGAAGGCAAATCAAACTTAAACAGTGTGGGCACACAGTAGGATAGCATGCTGAAGCATAAATTACCTCAAGGTAATTTGCTTAGCTCCACAGCCAAGCAAAAGTTCAGTTTCTTTGAATTCAAAAGAAATTTTCATAAAATTGAATCAATGTATATTATCACTTCAAACTTTATATGTTTACAAAGTCTTGCAAATATCAGGTATTATAACATAATTTAACCCTCCAAAATATATTTAAGATTCACAAATAAAAGTATAAAGTACATACTTCATTTTACATTGTTTCCTAGTTTAAGATAAGATGGGGGAGTTAATATGACCTGGAGAGGACAGGAGCTCCACAAGGACCAAATATATCAGGGCACAGAGGTCTTTTGTGAGACTATATCTCCAACCAAGGACCATGTATGGATATAACCTAGAACCTTGCTCAGATGGAGCCCATGGTAGCTCAGTATCCAAGTGGGTACCCTAGTACAGGGAACAAGGACTATTTCGGACTTGAACTCAATGGCTGGCTCTTTGACCTTCCCCCACCCCACCCCGAGGGAGGAGAAGTCCTGCTGGGCCACAGAGGAGGACTTTGCAGCCAGTCCTGAAAAAAACCTGATAAGCTAGGGTCAGATGAAAGGGGAGGAGGTCCTCCCTATCAGTGGACTTGGGAAGGGGCAGGGAGGAGATGAGAGAGGGAAGGTGTGATTGGGAGGGAATGAGGGAAGGGGATACAGCTGGGATACAAAGTTAATAAAATGCGACTACTAATAAAGAAAAAAAGAAATCTAGGAATCTTTTATTCAGATCTGGGCTTTGGGTCTTAGTAGAACACTTTTTTATTATTATTATTTTTATTTTTTATTAATTACACTTATTCACTTTGTATCCCCCAATAAACCCCTCCCTCCTCCCCTCCCAATCCCACCCTTCCCCTTCTTCACGCATGCCCCTCCCCCAAGTCCACTGATAGGGGAGGTCCTCTTCTCCTTGCTTCTGATCTTAGTCTATCAGATCACATCAGGAGTGGCTGCATTGTCATCTTCTGTGGCCTGGTAAGGCTGCTCCCCCCTCAGGGGGAGGTGATCAAAGAGGAGGCCAATCAGATTATGTCAGAGGCAGTCCCTCTTCCCATTACTTTTAATACAAAGATGAGTTTGCATTTTCTAACAGCTGTTATGTTTATAAATGTAAGGAAAAGTAAGAGACACAGTAGAGTACGGGTTCCTGGCTAGTGCAGATTGGCCAGTGATTATGTAAAGATGTTATGGGAGGTTTGGAAAACAGTATTTGTGAAGTGCAAATTAGAACCTTATGTTAGCAATATTGCTAATGATGGCTGTGTGAGTATCTTTAAAATAGAATTCATTTCTGATGAGGAAAATCATGAAATTTGCAGGCAAATGGTGGGATCTAGGAAAGATCATTCTGAGTGAGGTATCCCAGAAGGAGAAAAACACACATGGTATATATACTCACTCATATAGTCCTATAAGATATGAAAAATGTAATGAAATCTATACACCGAAAGAAAATAAACAAGAAAGAGGACCCGGGGTAAGATGATCAATCCTCACTTAGAAAGACAAGTGGGAGGCGCATTGGACATAGGAGAAAACAAGAAACAGGACAGGAGCCTACCGCAGAGGGCCCCTGAAAGACTGTACCTAGCAGTGTATCAAAGCAGATGCTGAGACTCATAACCAAACCTTCGGCAGAGTACAGGGAATCACATGAAAGAAGGGGGAGCTAGTATGACGTGGAAAAGGTAGGAGCTCCACAAGGACCAAATATATCTGGGCACAGGGGTCTTTTCTGAGACTGACACTCCACCAAGTACCATGTATGGATATAGCCTAGAACCTCTGCTCAGAGGAAGCCTGTTGTAGTTTAGTAACCAATTGGTTTTCCATAGTAAGGGGAACAGGGACTATTTCTGACAGGAACTCAATGGCAGGTTCTTTGACCTCCCCACTCCCCAAGGGAGGAGCAGTCCTGCTAGGCCACAGAGGAGGACTTTGCAGCCAGTCCTGAAGATACCTGATAAAACAGGGTCAGATGAAAGGGGAGGAGGTCCTCCCCAATCAGTGGACTTGGAAAGGTGCAGGGAGGACATGAGGGAGGAAGAGAGGGTTTGGGAGCGAATGAGGGAGTGGGATACAGTTGGGATACAGAGTTAATAAAATAATAATAATAATAAAATAAAATAAATAGTAATATCAATGTTGAAACTTCAAAAAAAATAAAATAGAATTCAAACATCATATGAAATGGAAGGACTTGAACATTATAAATTTTTTTGTAAATCTCCTAGAAATGGTATGCTATAGTGTAGTTATTGATATTTATGTTGAGAAAACAAAAGTTAAGGAAGTTATTATTTTGAGCTTGTCATCTGTCCATTGATAGTGTGGTAGCAGTATCTCCTAACATAGTTTTGGCTTATTTGCCTATCCATGATTCACATCTAGCCAGAAGCACCTGGTTGAATGGCATCTGAGCATAAAAATCACATAAGAGATATTCAGATATGGCTAGGAATTTTAATTTTAAACGGTACATTATGAAATACTTATGCTTAAGTCTAGATAACTTCTGTCCCTTTTAAACCCTCTTCAAACCAAATATTGTTTTAATATATAGCTTTCTTTAGTCATCACAAAAGGAAATTTTTATGCCTCACAAAACTACCTCTGTCTTATCAATGACATAAATATGAATAACAAAGCAAAAAACAGCTGAAGTTTTCAATGAAGACAGTCCACAGTTATAAAATATAGGCTTTCATATATGCCTATAAATCCAAGAATATATTTACACTGGGAAGGAAAATAAAGCTACACTTTCAGATATTAAAATCAGTGACTATGAATCCACGGTTTTATATGTTCAAGTTTTCATTCATTCATTTGTTAATTCAAAAAAAATATTTACCGGATATTTATTTATTCTGCACCAAACATTATATATTTTGGGGAAATAGCAGATTCATTAATAAAACATGCTTTGGCTTCAAATCACTGCCAGTGGCTAACCCTATAAGATGGGTGGAATCCATGTATCCTAAAAATTGCAATCTACCTGAAATATAAATACTAAACAGAATTTTTGTCTGTTTACCCAATTTTAACAAATATGCTAAAATATTGTGAAGTATCCGCATTGTACATAGAGGGATTTTTAAAAAGAAAATCAATAAAATGCTTTCATAACTTCTTACTAATAAACCAATATAGAATAATGGGTAAACTAGTTTGGGTAACTTCCCCAAATAATTGGGTTTTCCAGGAACATTACAGAAGACAAACATCAGGATCGATAAGTCTTGAGGTTGCAAGAGTTATTATTGATTTATGGCCTTGCTTACTTGCCAGCAAAATAATTGCTGTAGAGAGGTTGGCTTATGGTTACAAATCACAATGGAGATGCTTTCTAAGCCCAAGTTTAAAGAGTCAAAAAATACACAAGTGACTTCGAAAAATATCACATTATTTTATTTAAATTCAAAATTACTAGTATTCACAATTCACCACTTACCTACTTTATGGTGAGTCTATCATGTGTGTGTAACATTCTTTTTTTAAAAAAAATATTTAATTTTATTTATATATTTATTTATTACAACTTATTCACTTTGTATTCCCACTGCAGTCCCCTTCCTTGTCACCTCCCAGTTCCACCCACAATCACTCTTCTCCCCATATGCCTTTTTCCTAGTCCCCTGATAGGGGAGGACCTCCTCCCCTTCTATCTGACCCTAGCTCATCAGGTCTTATCAAGGCTGGCTGCATCATTTTCCTCTGGGCCTGGCAAGGCTGCACCACCCCCCCCCCACACACACCCAGGGAGAGGTGATCAAAAAGCCAGCCACTGAGTTCATGTCAGAGACAGCCCCTGTTCCCATTACTAGGGAACCTACTTGGATACTGAGCTGCCATGGGCTACATCTGCACACAACAAGGACATTTGCTCAACGAAGTTTGTAGCATCTTTATTTGTAATAGCAAAAACCTGGAAACAACCCAGATGCCCGTCAGCTGAGAAATGGATACAGAAATTGTGGTACATTTACACAATGGAATACTACTCAGCAATTAAAAACAAGGAAATCATGAAATTTGCAGGCAAATGGTGGGATCTAGAAAAGATCATCCCGAGTGAGGTATCCCAGAAGCAGAAAGACACACATGGTAAATACTCTCTTATAAGTGGATATTAGACGTATATTATAGGATAATCATACTAAAATCTGTACACCTAAAGAAGCTAAGCAAGAAGGAGGACCCTGGGTAAGATGATCAATCCTCACTCAGAAAGGCAAACAGGATGGACATTAGAAGAGGGAGAAAACAGGGAGCAGGATAAGAGCCTACCACAGGTGTCTCTGAAAGACTCTACTCAGCAGTGTATCAAAGCAGATGATGAGACTCATAACCGAACTTTGGGCAGAGTGCAGGGAATCTTATGAATGAAGGAGGAGATAGAAAGACCTGGAGGGGACAGGAGCTCCAAAAGGAGAGCAACAGAAAAAAAAAAAAAACTGGACCCAGGGGTCTTTTCTGAGACTGATATTCCAACCAAACACCAGGCATGGAGAAAACATAGAACCTCTGCACAGATGTAGCCCATGGCAACAGCTCTTGAAGCACTGTTATTCCCTACTACCTTACTTCATTCTCAGATATCTCTCTGACCTTCACCTAGTCACTAGCCAAAAGGCCCTCTGTACCCAAAGACACATGTCATGATTTTGTTAAGGCCTCAATGATAATGAGTATTAATTATGAAGATTTTGTACCAGAGTGAATATTAATCAAATAAAGTATAGTGCATTTATTTTCCAAATTAAGTAGTATCTCTTTCTATGTTTAGTGGATGAGTGTGCGTATACCAAGAATTACTTATGTGCTTGGGAAATATGAAAATGTAGTATGTCAGATATTTTTTGAGCAAATAGGAAGAAATCATACAGAGCCACATATACTTAGACATTCTTAATTATTTTAGCAAGCATATATAAAGAGATCCACACAGAGTATGAGTAGATAGATATACCAAGTTTACATGGCTTTCTTCTCATGCCCTGGCTTTCTTGGAAGAAATAAAGTGCATCTATCTTTCTGCACAAAAGAAGAGTCCTTCCTGACTTGCAAAATGATTCAGATTGTGCTACACCATTTCCCTCCGAATTTAGAGACTTTCCTTGCTATTTCAGAAGAAACTATACAAACCACATTTAAGGAATTGTTCATAAATATGAGGTTTTCATTGAGTGCTAATTATTTCTCTTTGCTTGTCTTTGATTCACTATGGTCTTTACTACCATTCCTGTACCATGGGAAATAGATTTTCTTGAACTCTATCAGTAAATCCTTTGTCTTCTGGCTTCTGACTACCTTCAGTTAATGGGAGATGCCTATCAAAAAGAAGATGAATGGAGAATGAGATGGGGTAATTTGATTTCCCTGGATTTACTATAGGTTGATTACAACTTTTACCAAAAGTTACAGCTGCAAAATGGACCTCTTACTATAGACCCCCTCTCTAGGTTCTAAGAACTGTACTCTTCCTTTCCACTTTAAACCCTAAGGGTTTTTGTGGATTTCCAGTATATTTAAGTGTGAATTAACATACTATCGTATGTTGATTTTTTTCTTGCTCCTATGAACTTGATAACAACCAAAATTTTCAAATTATTTTTAAATTATCATAACCATGATCCTTTTGGAATCCCAGTGAAAGTGCCCAGGTTACTGAAAACAGACTCAGCATCAGCAAAGTCATTTTGTTTTTCATCCTTGAAAGGCAGTAATTGCCCTTGCATGCCAAACTACATTTCTTCTCAGAATATTCCACATTTTTATAGGAGTACTCTTTCAAGAATGGTTTCAGATACTGTCATAATCATTCTAGATGAACCAGGAATTCTAGCTTATAATTGTACTGCAAAGCAAATGTGAAGAGGGAATGTGAAGGTGTATGGTTGTAAATTTTGTGCATGGATCAAGAAACAATGTTTGTTATATTCCTAATGAAAGGGTTTTCTAATCAGAAAACTCAGAATTACAATATAGAATACAATAATCAGAGCCACTTACACAATATATATCTTTGTATTAACTCTTAGAAGGTAAACTATCTCAGAAAAATAAGTTAGCATTACCATCAAAATATGGTTAGATTCTCTTTAGCAAAAACTAAAAACATGCTTTTCAATTTTTTAAAATTTATTCACTTTACACCCCAATTGTAGCCCCCTCCCCCAGATCCTCCTGGTCCATCCCTCCATTCCTCTTCTCCCTTATCACTTTCTCTTATTCCCCAGAAAGGGGGAGCCCTCCTCCCCAACCATCTGACTCCAGCCTATCAAGTCCCATCAATACTGCCTGCATGCTTATCTTCTGTGGCCTGGAAAAACCCCACCACCACCAGGGGGAAGTGATCAAAGAGCAGGCAATGAAGTCCATGTCAGAAACAACTTCTGTTTCCCTTACTAGGGAACTCACATGGAGACTGAGCTGCCTATTGGCTACATCCGAGCAGGAAGGCTAGGTCCTCTCCATGAGTGGGTTTTAGTTGGTGCATCAGTCAACTGCAGGCCCCAGTGGGCCCAGATTTGTTGGCTCTGTTGGTCTTCTTATGTAGCTCCTATCTGCTCTGAGTCCTTCTATTCCCCTGATCTTTCCTATGACTCACTGTACTCTGCCCAAAGTTTGGCTGTGAGTCACAGTATCTGCTTCAATCCCTTGCTAGGGGGAGTCTTTCATAGGACATCTATCTTAGGCTCCTGTCTTGTCCCTTCTCTTCAACAGCTTTCCGTGTCTATTCTATTTGCTCTTTTAAATGAGAAAGAGAATTAAGCATCCTCTTTAGTGTCCTTCTTGTTATTTAGCTTCTTTAGGTCTGCATTACATGGCTATTATCTGCTTATAAGTGAGTATATACCATTTGTGTCTTTTGTGTTCTGGGTTACCTCACCCAGGATGATCTTTTCTAGTCCCATTTATTTGCCTGCAAATTTTATGATTTCCTTGTTTTTAATAGCTGAGTAGTATTCCATTGTGTAAATATACCACAATTTCTGAATCCATTCTTCATTTGAGGGATATCTAAGTTGTTTCCAGATTCTGGCTATGAATAAAGCTGATATGAACATAGTTGACCAACTATCCTTGTTGTATGGTGGAGCATGTTTCAGGTAATATGGCTAGGACAGTATAGCTGAGGCTTAAGGGAGCACTCTTTCCAATTGTCTGAGAAATCACCAGACTGATTTCTACTCCCACTAATGGAGGAATGTTCCCTTTCTATACATCTTCTCCAGCATGTTCTGTTTCTTCAGTTTTGATATTAGCCATTATAATAACTGTAAGATGGAATCTCAGAGTCATATTGTTTTATCAAACCTATTTATATGAAGTTCTTAAGCCCCTTTACCTCTCTTCCAACTCCCCTGGCCTTAGATAAGAGATGAGTAGGGAAAAGTGCTGTAGACCTCATTTATCTGTTTCCTAGTGATTAGGGTCTATGGGTCTTTAGGGGATTACCAAATTCAATTGTAAGGATACCAGCAGTCCACTCTAAAGGCCAACACCAAGCAGTAACTTGAATCAGCACCACAAGCCAGCAAAGAATCAGTTGGATTGCCCTGAGAAGTTCTCTGGAACATTTTTTTTTCTGCGAAGTTGTGTCAAAGCACAAAGATCAGCAAAGCCTTATGAATCCAAAAAGCAATGATTCATTGTGTGTGGGCCTTTATGTATCTCCTCTCCTCAGAGTCTGCCCATGAATCTTCTCAGCTGGCCAAAGTCATGCTCCTCATATGAGAGAGTTTAGAGCAAAATATCACATGCCCTCTCACAAGCCAGCCTCCAGCCAAATATCTGGGCCCAGCTTGAGCATAACATCACATAACGAAACTGAGTTTTCAAAGAAACCAGAAACTTCCACTTCAGTTTTTATTTGCATTGTCCTGATGACCAAAGATGTTGAATATTTCTTTAAGTGATTCTCAGGCATGTAATATTCCTCTGTTGAAAATTCTGTTTAGTTTGTTCCCAATTTTTAAATTGGATTACTTTGTTTGTTAGAGTTTAATGTCTTGAGTTTTTTGTATAATATTTATTAGCCCTCTGTCAGATGCAGTGTTAGTGAAGATCCTTTCCCAGTCTGTAGGTTGTCATTTTGTTCTGTTGACAGTGACTTTTGCTTTACAGAAGCTTTTCAGTTTCACGAGCTCCTTTAGTTATCTTATTGTTCTGTCTAGGACTTCCAGTCATATCAAAGAGATGCAGAGAGAGTGGGCACCATTGTTTTCTTGATTTCATTGAAACGGATTCTTTCCATTTAATTTGATGATCCCTATAGGCTTGCTGTATATTGTCTTTAGTATGTTTGGGTATGTGCCTTGTATTCCTGATTTCTCCAAGACATTAAACATGAATAGTGTTGAATTTTGTCAAATGTTTTCTTGGCATCTAAGGAGATGATCATGTTTTCTTTTTCTTTCAGTTTGTTTATATGGTGGATTGCATGGATGGATTTCCATATACTGAACCATCCCTGCATGCATGGGATGAAGCCTATTTGGTCATGGTGGATGGTTTTTGATGTGTTCTTGGGTTAAGTTTGCAAACATGATCATAAGAGAGATTGTTCTGAAATTCTCTTTCTTTGTTGGGTCTTTGTGTGGTTTAGATATCAAGGTGACTGTTGCCTCGTAGAATGAGTTTGGTAATGTTCCTTCTATTTCTTTTTTGTGGAATAGTATGAAGAATATCGGTATTAGCTCTTCTTTGAAGGTCTGGTAGAATTCTGCACTGAAACTATCTGGCTCTGGGCTTTTAGTTTTTTCTTATTGGGAGATTTTGGTGACTGCTTCTATTTCCTTAGATGCTATAAGGATATTTAATTTGTTTAGCTGATCTTCATTCAGCTTTGGTATGTGGAATTTATCAAGAAAATTATCCATTTCATTTATATTTTAAAATTTTATGGCATATAGGCTTTGAAGTAAAACCTAATGATTGTTTGGATTTCCTTGGTGTCTTTTATTATGCTTCTTTCTTATTTATGTTGATTTGGATAGTGTCTTTTTGCCATTTATTTAGTTTGGCTAAGGGTTTGTCTAGCTTGTTGATTTTCTCAAAAACCACCTCTTGGTTTCTTTTACTCTTTTAATTTTTCTCTTTGTTTCTAATTTATTGATTTCAGCTTTGTGTTTAATCATTTCCAGCCTTATACTCATCTTGAGTACCTCTGCTTTTCCTCCCTAGGGAACTTAGGTGTTCCATTAAGTTGCTTGTATAGGGTGGCTCCAATCTCTTTGTGAAGGCACTTATGCTATTAACATTCCTTTTAGCACTGCTTTCATTGTTTCTCATATGTTTGAGTATGATGTGCCTTCATTTTCATTGAATTTTAGGAAGTTCTTAATTTCTTTATTTCTTCTCTGACCCAGTTGTCATTGAGTAGGGAGATGTTCAGTTTTCATGTGAATGTAGGATTTTCGTTATTCCTGTTGCTGTTGAGATCCACCTTTAGTCCATGGTGGTCTGATAGGATACAAGATACTATTTCAGTCTTCTTGTATCTGTTGAGGCTTTCTTTGTGACCAAATATATGGTCTATATTGGAGTATAATGCCAGGTTCATGGGACCCTCAGAGACCACCAAGAGGCGATTCGATTCAATAGCAAGAGAGCTTTATTACAAGAGCCATTGAACTTTTACAAATGTGGGTGCCTTTGTATTTGGGGCACAGATGTTCAGAACTGTAATGTCTTCTTGGTTGAATTTTCCTTTGATGAGTATGAAGTATCCTTCCCCATCTCTTTTATTTAGTTTTGGTTGAAAGTCTATTTTATTAAATATTAGAATTACTACTTCTGCTTGCTTCTTGGGTCCATTTGCTTGGAAAGCTCTCTTCCATCCTTTTACTCTCAGGTAATGCTTATCTTTGTGACTTAGATATGTTTCTTGTATGCAACAGATTGTTGGATCTTTTTTTATGCATCCATTCTATTATTCTATGTTTTTTTTAATTGAAAAATTAAGTCCATTGATGTTGAGAGAGATTAATGACCAGTGGCTGTTAGATACTTTGATTTTGATGTTGGTTGTGGTAGAGTGTTTGTGTGCTTGGCTACTTTTAGATTTGCTATAATGAGTTTATTTTTCCCTGTGTTTTCCTGAATGTAGTTAGGTTTCCTGAGTTGTATTTTTTTTTTTTTCTACTATCTTTGGTAAACCTGGATTTGTGGGTATTGCTTAAATTTGTTTCTGTAATTGAATATCTTGTTTTCTCCATCTATGATGACTGAGAGTTTTGCTGGGTATAGTACCCTGGGCTGACATCTGTCTTGTATTATATCTTAGGGTTTGCATTATATCTGCCCAGGCCCTTCCAGCTTCCATAGTCTCTGTTGAGAAGACAGGTGTGATTCTAATGGGTTTGCCATTATATGTTACTTGGTCTTTTCCTTGAAGCTTTTAGTATTTTTACTTTGTTCTGTATACTTACTGTTTTGATTATTATGTGGTGGAAGGATTTTCTGCTGGTCAAATTTATTAGGTGTTCTGTAGGACTCTTGTATACTTATAGGCCTCTGCTTTAAATTGAGGAAATTTTCTTCATTGATTTTGTTGAAAATATTTTCTGGGTCATGGAGATGGGAATCTTCTTCCATTTCTTGTAGTCCGTTGGTTATGCTTACCTCTATAGTTTTTGTTTTCTTCCCTATGTTCTTTCTCTCCATTATTTCCTCCATTTATCATAAATAAATACATTAAAAAAGCAAAAAAAAAAAAATCCATCTGGAATGAGATAATCATTTGTTACACTCTTCCTTAACAATAAAAATAATTAGATCTGAGATAATCCATTGGTATGAGATAATCAATTGGTGCACTCTTCCCTTGGGACTATTTTTTTTTTTTGACTCTCCACATTCCTTAGCTTCCTGTAATTCTTTAAATAAGACTGAGGTCTCATCCTATCCACTTTAGCCTGTTTGTTGTTCTTCTTTTATAGCTCATGTTTAGGCAGTTGTGTTTTGAGAACTTATGGGTGATATTCCTAGGAGACACAATCTCACAGCAAACTCTATGATTTTCTGGCCATTACAATCTTTTTGCTTCCTTCTTCCAAAATGCTCTCTGAGCCTTAGTCACAGCCTTGAAAATACTCATACAATATGCAGTCTGATTAAGTTTTAGTGTGTGTGTGTATGTATATAGGTATATATGTAACAATAATTAATGAAAAGTAGCACAAGAATTTAAAAAAGAGGAAGGTGTATTATATAGAAAGGTTTGTGAGGAGGAAAAGGAAGGACAGAATGATATAATTATTTGTGTAATTATAATTATACATTATATATAAATTATATATTATATATAATTTATAAATATGCAAATAATTACATCATTATGTAACTAATATTATTAATTATGTTATATTAATTATACAATATATTAATAATTAATAATTAATGATGTGATTATTTTATATAATGACATAATTATTTGTATAATTTTAATAATAAATGTACTGATCTCATAGATAGAAATATAATTTAAAAATTAAAAAGAGAAATCTCTGAAAATAGAAAATTTAGAAAGATGGCAGTAAATCGGGGCGAGTGGGGAACCCGGCGAAAGAACTGCTTGTGCTGCCGGGAGTGGTGCTGCCCGGAAGGGGACCATGGCGGTCAGCGGGGTGGTAGACTGGAGAGCTGACAGCGTTCTCCATCCGCAGTAGCGCCCTGGAAGCTGGAACCCCACAGTTCACCAGTCAAGATGAAAGTGGCAGATGAGCCTGCTTACCTAACAGTGGGAACTGATGTCAGTGCCAAGTACCATGGACCCTTTTGTGAGGTAAAAGATCAAGACCGTGAAAAGGCTGGTGAAAGTTAAGGCACTTCAGAAACAGGATAACAGCACAGTTGGTGCAAGATGATCTAGTAAAGGGCCCTATAAGAGTTGGAGCTCTTGTTGAAACAAGGACATCTGATTGATGGATCCTTCCAGGAAGCTATTATCAGTAAGTTGACAGACGCTAGCTGGTATACCATGGTGTTTGATGATGGTAATGAGAAAACTCTGAGGAGTACCTCGCTTTGCCTGAAAGGGGAAAGACATTTTGCCGAGAGTGAGACCCTTGACCAGCTTCCCTTAACAAACCCAGAACATTTTGGAACGCCAGTCATTGCAAAGACGACAAACAGAGAGAGGATGTCTTCACTTCCTAGCAGTGAGGATGAGAAGGAAAAAGAAAGCAGTGAAGAGGAGGACGAGGATAAGCGGCGTCTCAACGAAGAACTGTTAGGTAAAGTTGTGAGTGTGCCGTCCATGGCGGAGAGCTGTGAATGCTGCCCTGCTTTAGTCCTCTCTCCCAGTTGCAATGATGACGTCACAGTGAAAAAGGATCAGTGTTTAGTTCGCTCATTTATTGATTCTGAATTTTACTCTATAGCAAGAAAGGACATTATGGAACTAAACATCCTCAGTCTACCAGAATCTGAGCTCTGTGCAAAGCCAGAGCTGTGCAGAGCAAGTGTCTTCCTAAAGGCTAGAACCATTCCTGATAACTGGAAAATGGATATAAGTGAAATCCTTGAGCCATCCAGCAGTGATGATAAGGAGTGCCCAGCTGAGGAAAATGAAGAGGAGAAGGAAAAGGAGGCCAAAAAGGAGGAAGAAGAGCAGCCGGAGGAGGAACCTGATCCTGAAGAGAGGGACAACTTTCTCCAACAGCTTTATAAGTTTATGGAAGACAGAGGCACTCCCATCAACAAACCACTTGTTTTGGACTATAAAGACCTCAATCTCTTCAAACTCTTCAGACTGGTCTACCATCAGGGGGGATATGACAATATTGATAGTGATGTTGTATGGAAGCAAATTTATATGGACCTTGGCATTCCAGTTTTGAATTCAGCTGTTTCCTACAATGTAAAAACTGCTTATAGAAAGTATCTCTATGGTTTTGAGGAGTACTGCCGCTCTGCAAATATTCAGTTCAGAACTATTCACCACCATGAACCAAAAGTGAAAGTGGAAAAAAAAGACTTTGAAGAATCAATGGAAGAGGCTCTAAAGGTGGACCAGGAAATGCCATTAATGAAAGTGAAGAGTGAGCCTGAGAATAATACTGATTCAAACAGTGAAAGTGACAGAGAAGACATAGAATTAAAGTCTCCAAGAGGGCAAAGGAAAGTTGTTCAAGATGAAAATTCTATTAAAAAGGAAATAGATGAAGAGAAAATAGAAGACCAATTCATGAAAGGTGATATAGAAAATAAGGATGACGGTGATAACTATGAAACAGCAGAGAAAAAAGAAAATGAACTGCTATTTGGGAGAAACAGTACATCAGAGCACACAGAGAAGAAAATTAACAAGCAAGAGGATTCTGAGAAAGAGTCAGATGAAGAGGAAGAGAAAAGACAAGAAATGGAAGAAACTGAAAGCAAATGTGACTCAGAAGGGGAGGAAGATGAAGACAACACAGAGCCCTGCCTGACAGGAACCAAAGTGGAAGTGAAGTATGGACTAGGAGAAACTCAGAAAATGTATGAAGCCCGCATTAAAAACACAGAGATGGGTGATGGGGAGATTCTGTACTTGGTGCATTATTATGGATGGAATGTCAGATATGATGAATGGGTAAAGGCTGACAGGATAATCTGGCCCTTGGAGAAAGGTGGACCAAAGAAAAAACAAAAGAACAAAGTTGAGAGTAAAGAAGATAGTGAAAAAGATGAGAAGAGGGATGAAGAGAGGCAGAAGTCCAAATGGGGAAGACTTCCTTTAAAATTCACCTTTTCATCAAACATGCCATACAGTTTGTCAAAGACGTCAAACAGTGAAGGGAAATCAGACACTTGTTCATCTGAAAGTGAAACAGAAGACCCTTTGGAGGAGAGCTCGATAAGTGAAGAACTTTCTCCTGATATTAAAGAAGAATTAGAAAACAGTGAAAGTTTAAATGATGATAAACTAGATGAAGAAAACCCAAAAACTGTACATATATTAAAAGAAAACGACAGGACTCAGATGCTGCCCTTGGAGGCCCTGAAGGCAGAGGGGGAAGACAGTGATCAAACAGTACATGTCTTTGGAAATGAAGTGGATCAAGCAGAAGAAGTTAAGAGACAGGTGGAAGAGTCTCCTGAAGAAAAGGGAAGGCAGAGCAAGACCGAAGACCTTTCCTTAGAAATTATAAAGATTTCATCATTCAGCCAGGAAAAGGCAGGCAGCGAAGCACATGGGGACACCCATATCCTGGAGTTTTCTTCACTAGACTCTAAAAACTTTTCTTCTATTGAAGATGAAGTCGACCAATATGAGAAAGAAAAGAAGTTGAAACGGAAAATACTGGCACAGACATCACCAGAGAAAAAAATAAAACTTGAGAATGGAATGGAAGCAACAGCGGGCACAGCCCAAGAAAGGACCAACGATGGCGTCGGAGCTGAGGGCACGAGAGGCTCACACTTGGAGCAGCACATTGAACATGAAGGGATGCCGTCGCTGAGAGCAGACCCAGACCAGGGCATCCAAGAACTAATCAGTGAACAGATGGACAGTCCATCTGAAGAACCTGTCCACACTCCACTCAAAGAGGAGGATGTGATGCTTTTGATCGTGCCTGAAACCTTGGTTTTCCATGAGGTAGACTTGGATGATTTGGATGAGAAGGATAAGACCAGTCTTGAGGATGTGGTAGTTGAAGGTTCCGAGTCTAACTCTCTGGTTTCTGTTCCGCCTGCCCTACCTCCTGTAGCACAGCATAACTTTTCAGTAGCTTCGCCACTTACTCTCAGCCAAGACGAGTCCCGAAGTATAAAGAGTGAGAGCGATATAACCATTGAAGTTGATAGCATTGCCGAAAAATCTCAAGAAGGCCTCTGTGAGAGGGAAGCAGCAAACGGGTTTGAAGCCAGCGTTGCGCCTGGTACCTGTAGTATAATTGTACAAGAGAGAAGAGAGAGCAGAGGGAAGGGTCAGAAAAGGCCAAGGGATCGAAATGGTGGATTAAAGGCAAAAAGGCGAAAGCGAACCTCAAAGCGAAAAAGTGCTGCAGCCAAACGTGAAAAGAAAGGAGCAGGACAAAGCAATGACAGTGAGGATCATCCCACTGTAGACAGCTCAAGCAAATGCACACCAGTGAAGCGCCTTAGTCTGCCCAAGTCACAGAAGCTGCCTCGTTCTCGTGCAAGAATCTCACCTCACATCAAAGATGGAGAGAAAGAGGAGCACAGAGAAAAGCACCCAAATTCATTCCCTAAGACATATAAGTGGAGCTTCCAACTCAATGAATTAGATAATATGAACAGTACAGAGAGAATCTCTTTTCTCCAAGAAAAACTACAGGAAATCAGAAAACGCTACATGTGTTTGAAGTCTGAAGTTGCAACCATCGACAGAATGAGGAAACAACTGAAAAACAAAGACAGAAAAGTGCCTCATACAAGAGCCTCTCTGTCATCTGCTTCATCAGACACTGCAATGAGTCGCTGTTAATCCTCTTCTCCCCAAAATGTAATTGCTGTAGAGTGCAGGTGATGAACATTGTCTCCACCTTCCAGCAGTTTGCTGCCATGGACATATGTTCCCAAACCCTGAAATTCAACCACGGAAAGCACTCAGCCAGCTAAGTACATACTGTATACTTTTCCAGGGTTATACCTATACCATCCTATTGTTGCAAAAAGAAAGCTTGTTAATAATTGAAGGTTAGGTGGCCTGCCATACTGGTCATAATTTTTCCTCTGTATTTTTTTCCTACAGAACACCGAAAGATTAGACCAGAAAATAAAATCCTTCCACCACATAATAATCAAAACACTAAATCTACAGAACAAAGAAAAATATTAAAAGCAGCACGGGAAAAAGACCAAGTAACATATAATGACAAACCAGTCAGAATCACACCTGACTTATCAGAAGAGACCATAAAAGCCAGAAGGGCCTGGACAGACATCTTGCAAACCATAAGAGACACAGGTGCCAGGCCAGACTACTATACCCAGCAAAACTTTCAATCACCATAGATGGAAAAAACAATATATCCCACAACAGAACCAAATTTAAACAATATCTATGCACAAACCCAGCCCTTCAGGAGATACCTGAAGGAAAATTCTGACCTGAGGAGGTTAACTATACCCTACCCCACCCCATCTACCCCCCACCCTCCCCCCCCAAAAAAAAAACAGAACCTAAATGTCATCTCAAGCCTGGAGATAAGGTTCAGCTGCTGAGAACTTGATGCTCTTGAAAAGTACCCAGACTGATTCCTGGCAGCTCATAAATGTCTGTAACTACAGTTCAAGGGGTTCCCATGAGCTCATATTTCCTCTGCAGGCACCAGGAACACAGAGATGCACATGCATGCATGCAGGCAAAATACTTATATATATCAAAATGAAAATACATCTTTAAACTATAATAGTTACCTAAAAATAATCACACCAGAGTTTGAAACTCCAATGGTGCCCTCAAACCACTTCCCCAAATATGCACTTTCATTTTATAACAAACATATTTTCTGTCTAGAAATGTACTTTTCTCATTATATCATTTCAAATTTTTTTTACTGAAAGAAGTTCTTATCAAATTGCCTTGGGTTGACAGAGTGAAGAACAGGAAGTGTTACCAGGGCAAGCTTTTGCTTAGCTTTGAGGAGCATCTTACAGTTGACACTCCCAACTACCAATATTCAGCCCTGTAATTTTCCCAATATCCCAAACCCTCATATAGTAACACCTACTATACATTTCTATTTTCCCTAGTTTCATTCAAATACTTAAGGACAGAAAACAATAGAGTAGTATAACTTTACTTTTGAGAATCATAGTCTTCAATTTGTATCTATATAATTCGGGAGAAATGATAGTTTCTCAAAAGATCTTAAAATCAATCCTAGACATGGTGATTTTGATATCTTGTGTGGTTTTATACAGAGGTATTTTATGACACAATGACATGCATAACCACTTTATTTCTTAGAAAAGAAATATAAGCCATGTATGCCATTCCCTCATTCATTCTTTAATTAATTCATTATGCTAATATTTATTGACTACTTTCATAGATAAAATCTCTCCCTCTCTTGTGTGTGTGTGTGTGTTTGTGTGTGTGTGCATATGTGCTTGTGTGGAGGCCACAGGTCAATGTCGGGTGTCTTCTATTGCTCTGCACATTATTTTTCAAGACATGTTATTTCGTAGAATCTGGAATTCATCATTTGGTCTAAATTACTTAAGGTAGTGAGCCTTTAGGATCCACTTGTCTGTTCCATCAACCACTCCCACCCAGACCCAGTGCTGGAGTTTGTTAGCTGCTGCATAACTCTTAGATCCTAATGCTTGCTCATCAAGCACTTCAGCCTCTGGACTACCTCCCTAGCCTTGTACTATGGATGTAACTCTGTACTGAATGTTTATTAAGCACAAAAGGATAATAAAATGCCCAACCTCAACAAGTGTGCATCCTTTTGTATGGCCACTTAACTATTAATATTTGCTAGTGCCTTAACTTCTTTCTATTGGAAATGTAAAATAAATAAATAAATAAATAAATAAAAAATAAAAGTTACCTGTTGTCCCTCTTTATCTTTCCCACTCTTCAGCCTTCATTATCTTGACCTCCATTTCCCTCCACTTTATAATGTATTATTTTACATCTTCTGTATTTCGTTTGTAGTGTCATTTAGAAACCCTTTATTGTTTTACAATACCCAACGATAGTTAGTGCTGGGTATGGTCACATAGAATTACTCATTGGATGCACTGAAGACATAAAAATTTAAAAGCCTCTAAGGGCAGGTATCTTCAGGTAAAAGAAAATATTTTGTTTGGAATAGATTTTGAAAGGCAACGCTCATGTGTGTGAGTCCGCATGTGCACACACAGGTACACACAAGCATTCTTTTATTAAAAAAAACATGAAAAGTAAGTTCCTTTTGTTATCCTTAAAACATAAAATATTTGCTTTATTAGATGGTCAATAAATATCTGATGGTTTGATGTCCTAAAATTCACATAACTGTTACAAAAGCATGTACTGAGTTTATGGGTTTAATCTTCACTTCAAATACATCTCAAGGTAGATTCTTAATGTATTTTGAATTAGTCTTAAAAAATGAGTGAAAAATAAAAAGAATATGCATACAATCCTGCCCCTTTAATGATTTTTTTTTCTTAAAGGCCTCAGTCAAAGATTTCACTTTTTAAAGACAGCTCAATAGAAAACATTCTCTGCTTAATAATTTTGTTGTTCATCTCATTGAGGCAATATCTGTCATTGATTTTCAGTGGTCTTTATCAAGTTTCTATAAAACATAAAAGCTGGGTAAAACAAAATCATCCATCATTTGCTAATTTGATGCGTAGCACAATTATTATTTATTAAATACCCCCCAAGGAGTCATGAAACTGTATTGGGCTTCACTTCCCATAACAAATTCCTATTACATCTTTCTTTGGTATATAATTAAAGGTGATATGTAGATAGAATATTGAAAAGGTAACTATATTTATGAATTTCTGAAGAAATTTCCAGCTTGAAAGGAACTTAAATTCCTAATTTGAAGGAGGGAGAAGGAGGGTAAGGAAAGGCACATTCATGTTATTTATTTAATTAAAACTTTATTGTTTAGTACCTAATATGACTAAGGTATTAAATGAGGTGAGTCACAAATCAGTTGGTCTGTAGAGAAAGCAATTAATTATTCAGTAAAAAGAATTATTCAATTGTATCAGAGATTTTGGGGGTCAGTGAGGCATTTGATGTCAATCTTACTGTGACTCAAGTTTGTTTATTTCCAATCCTTAATATCTTCATTCATTTCACAGCCAGCAGTACTAGATCAATGCAGATAGTTATAATTAGAGTCCTTTGCTTTACAGAAACTTTTCAGTTTCATGAGGTTCCATTTATTAATTGTTGATATTAGAGCTTGAGTTATTGATGTTCTGTCAAGAAATTGTCTCCTGTGCCAATGAGTTCAAGACTCTTCCCCACTTTTTATTCTAGTAGATTTAGTGTGTCTGGTTTTATTTTGAGGTCTTTGATCTTCTTGGACTTTAGTTTTGTGCAGGGTGATAAATATGGATCTATTTGCAGTTTTCTACATGTAGACATTAAGTTAGAACAGCACCATTGGTTGAAGATGCTGTCTTTTTTCCATTGTATGGTTTTGGCTTATTTGTCAAAAGTTAAGTATCCATAGAAGTGTGGGTTTATTTCTGGGTCTTTTATTCTGTTCCATTGGCCCACCATTCTATGCCAGTACCATGCAGTTTTTATTACTGTTGCTATATAGTACAGCTTGAGAACAGGGATGAAGATACCTCGGGAAGATATGTAATTAATTGTACAGGATTGTTTTAGCAATTCTGGGTTTTACTTCCATATGAATTTGTGAATTGTTCTTTCAAAGTCTATAAAGAATTATATTCACATTTTGATGGGAACTGCATTGAATTTATAGACTGCTTTTGATAAGGTGGCTGGCTATTTTTTTACTATGTTAATCTTACAAATCCATGAGCATGAGAGATCTTTTGATGTCTCCATTGGTTTCTTTTCCAGATACTTGAAGGTTTTTTCATACAAGTCTTTAACTTGCTTGGTTAGAATTACACCAAGATACTTTGTGTTATTTGTGGCTATTTGTGAAGGGTGTTGTTTCCCAAATTTCTTTCTCAGTCCATTTGTCTTTTGTATATAAGAGGACTACTGATTTTTTTTAGTTAATTTTGTATCCAGCCAATTTACTGAAAGTGTTTATCAGCTGTAGGAGTTCCTTTATAGAAATTTGAGGGTCACTTTTGTATACTATCATATCATCTGTGAATAGTGATACTTTGACTTCATTCTTTCCACTTTGTATCTCCTTGATCTCCTGTAGTTGTCTTATTCTTCTAGCTAGGATTTCAGTTACTATGTAGAACAGGTATGGAGAGAGTGGAAAGACTTGTCTTGTCCCTGATTTCAGTAGAATTGATTGGTTCTTCCTTGAATTCAAACACAGGACTGGAAATCTTAGTTTTTACATCAAAATCATTCATCTCCACCACTACAAAAGCAAAAGCAGAAACATATATGGACAATTTAGAACAAATTCATAAAAGTCTCTAAGTAAACAACAACTGTAGTGAGTATTGGCAGCAAAAAATCTAGGGGAAGAAGAGTAGATACTGATTTTGAGAGAGTTGCTATACTCTGTTATTTGAAGGGGCCTGCTTTGAATAAAATGTATATGCCACTAGTTAATTTTATGCTAAAATTATAAAACCTTTAAAAGAAATATAGAGATGATTCTGGATGACTGATACTGCAATGAAATCTTAGATATGGTACCAAAATCATGAACAACCAAAGAAAATTGCATACCTTGGATTTCCTCAAAGTTCAAAATATCTATGCTCAGAGAAAAAAGCCCATAGAATGTGATAATATATTTAGAAATGATGTTTCTGAAGAGTGAGTAGTATCTAAAATACACAAAGATTTCTTATGTCAACAATTAAAATCTTAATTATAAATGATCAAAGTATTGTAATAAAATTTTTTCTAAGAAAGTTTACAGATGGTTATGAGAAAAGATCAGTGTTATTATCCAGTAGGGAAATACAAATGAAGATTACATACCATTCCCCATGCACTAGAGAGGCTATAACAAAACAAAGACTATCAGTTGTTGCTAAGGATGTGTAGAAAGTCAAATGATGAGATATCACTGGTATATGAAATTTGGAAAATGGCTTGTCAGTTTCATTAAAAGTTAAACTGTGAATTAGCATCAAAACAACTCCTGAGTGTATATAGAAAAAATAGACATGGATTTTCATAGCAATATTATTCATAATATGGAAATCGAAAAAACAACTCATATATCCATCACCTGATGAAAGGATAAAATGTGGTAAAGCTATATTATTAAATGTTATTCAGTCCTAAAGATAATGAAAATAAAAGTACTGCAACATGGATCTATTTTGAAAGCATTATGCATTATGAAAGAAGTTAGACAGAAAACACCACATTATTGAGCTATTCTAATCACATAAAATGGTCCAAATAAACAAGCGCATAGAGACAAAAAGTAGAATCATGATTATAAAAGCCTCAGGAGTGAAATAGAGAATGGCTATTAACAAGTTCAGGGCGGCGGCTTTGAGAAGAAATTGATTAATGAGAATATTCTGAAAGCAGACTATTAGTGATTTCACAACTCTGTGCATATGGAAAACTCACTGAACTTCCTATTTTAATGGTGACTAGTATTTATAACATGCAAATTTATCTCAACAAAAATGGAAACAATAAGAGCACAATTAGAGAACCAGAAAGACACACATGGTATGTCCTCACTTATAAGCAGATTCAAGACCTATATAGCACAGGGTAATCATACTAAAATCCACAGAACCAAAGAAGCTAAGTAACAAGGAGGGTCCAAGGACAAGTATCAGAATGTCACTCAGAAGGGGAAATAGAATAGATAGAAGAAGTGGATGAAGATATGGAACTGGGCAGGAGAAGGAGTGGGGAGAAAAACAAGGGTGGGAATCAGATGTAGGGAAAACTGGGGTGGGATGTGAAAGAGCTGGGAACAAAAAGGAGCACTGAGAAGGGCATCTCTTTGTCAAGCTGGAGGCCTGCTCCATGGAGGATATGGGTGTGACTCTAGCTGAGATTACTAACAGGGACAGGGGAGAAGACATGAAAATTGAAGTGACTACGTCCTAACAAGGCAGGACTAGTGGAAGGAGGGGAACGACAACCCACCAACAAAACCTTTGATCCAAAAATTACCTTGCCAACAAGAAGTACAGAGATAAAGAGGGAACAAAGATTGAGACCCCACCTCCATGGTAGAGAGCCAGCTTCTAACACTATTAATGACGCTCTGCTATGCTCATAGACAGAAGCCTAACTTGACTGTCTTCTGGAAGGCTCCAGCCAGCAGTGGACCCAGACAGGTGATGGGACTTGCAGCCAAGCATGGGCAGAGCTCTGGAAATCCTGTGGAAGTGTTGGGGTAAAGATGGAAGAACATGGAGGGGACAGGCACCACATAAGAAGACCAATAGACAATTAACCCAGAACCATGGGGGCTTACAGAGACTGAGACACATGTGGCCAATGGATGGCTTGGTCTTTATATGGGGCCCCTGGTCAGTGGATGGGGTGGGCTGTTTCTATTGCTTGCTTTTGGATCGCTTCCCCCTGGCAGGGCTGCCTTGTCTGACCTCAGTGGATGAGGGTATGCTCAGTCCTGATGTGAGTTTATGTGCTGGGGAGGATTGATACAGGGGATCCACTTTTCTGGGAGAAAAGGGGAAGGGAAGGAGGAAGTAGGGAAAAGCAGGACTGGGAGAAGAGGAGGTAAGGGCACCCTTGGGATGTAAAGTGAATACACTGAAATGAAATTTAAAATAAAGAGCATGATTAGCAAATAAAAGCGTGCATAGAGAAAGAAAATAAAGAAACATCACACTGTTCACTAAGACAATTGGAAAAACTGAAGTCCTAACTGAAAATTGTCCTGGAAAAAAAAACAAGCAAAAGGAGGAGGTGTCATTAAAATATAGTGCCTAGGTAGTGGAGCCAGGGGGAGGTGGGGCACTAGAGGCTCTATTGCCTGTTTGTTGATCACTTCCCCTTAGCAACACTGCTTTGCCTGGCCTCAGGGGATGAGGGTGTGATCAGTCCTGATGTGACTTGATGTGCAGAGGAGAGCTCTCCTTTTCTTGGGGGGAAAGAAAGAGGATAAGAGGGAAGTAGCAGAAGTGGGAAGGAAGACCTGGTAGGAGAGGCGGGGGGGGGGGGGGGGAGGAAGGGCAGCCTTGGGATGTAAAGTAAATAAACTGAAAAAATAAAAAATATTTAAAAATATTTAAAACAAACAAACAAAAAGAGACAGTGGTATCAGGATTAAACAACGTGTAAAAAGAGGATGTAAACTAAAAACATTTGTTGTCACTGGTCTTGTTATACTTTTTGTGATGTTTGTCGAGGGATTAGAAAGAGGTTAAATTCAAAAGAAAAGTGCTGAGATAAAACTTTCTTCAGAGTTAAATCTCCTGATTTGACATCCATTCAGTATGGAGGATTGGGTGTCTGAAGAAATAGGGACTTCAGTCCCACCATTCAAAGTATGATACCTACCCTTAAAGACTTAAGTCCTATGATGAGAACATGATCCACAAATTAACTTAGCAGGGCTCATAGGGGCTCACAGAGACAGAAGTAATAATCATATGTTAAGCTAGGCCTTCTCCATACATTATGGTGGTGTAGCTTGGTGTTCTTGTGGGACTCCTAAAAATGGGAGTGAGGTGTATCTCTGAGACATTTTGCCTGCTCTTGAGACCCTGTTCCTCCTACTGGGTCACCTCATTCAAGCTTAATATGAGGGTATGTGTCTAGTCTTATTGTAATTTGTTATGCCATGTTCAGTTGATATCTCTGGGAGGCCTGCTCTTTTTTTTTTTTTAAAGGAAACAGAGGAGGAGTGGATCTGGAGGGGGGGGAAGAAGGTGAGAGGAGATTGGGGGAGTGGAGGCAGGGGAGATTTTGGTCAGGATGTAATGAATGTAAATTAAAATAAAATTATTAAAGGTCTACTCTACAAGGATATGCTAAGTGACATAGGAAGGGGGAGGATATAGGGCAGATGATAGGTATCATAGAAAATCTGGATAGGGGAAGGAGACTTAGTTAATGTGTGAACAGGTTCAAGCTTCCTTGGATCCTAAGCAGCAATTGGATAGGATCGAGCTCTTTTGAAAGCAGTGGTGAACATTCCTGTCTTTCTGCTTCTAGGTTACCTCACTCAGGATGATCTCTTCTAGTTCCATCCATTTGCCTGCAAATTTCATGATATCCATATTTTAATAGCTCAGTAGTATTCCATTGTGTAGATGTTTTCTGATGGTCTTAGGCAACCCTAATTGTGTTAGATGTTCCACAATTTCTGTATCCGTTACTCCATTGAGAGACATCTGTTTCCAGATTCTGGTGATTAAAAATAAAGCTGCGATGAACATGGTTGAGCAAATGTCCTTGTTGAATGATGTGGCATCTTTTGGGTATATACCCAGGAGTGGTTTAGCTGGATCCTGAGGTAGTGCTACTCCCAATTTTCTGAGAAAGCACCAAATTGATTTCCAAAATAGTTGTACAAGTTTGCACTCCCACCAGCAATGGAGGAGGGTTTCCCTTTCTTCACATCATCTCCAGCTTGTGTTGTCACTTGAGTTTTTGATCTTAGTCATTCTGGTAGATAGATGTAAGATGTAGTCTCAGAGTTGTTTTGATTTGAAATTCCCTGATGACAAAAATGTTGAACATTTCAAATGTTTCTCTGCCATTTGATATTCCTCTGTTGAGAATTCTCTGCTTAGCCCTGTACCCCATTTTTAAACTGGATTATTTGGTTTGTTGGTGTCTAATGTCTTAAGTTCTTTCTGTCAGGTGTAGGATTGGTGAAGATCTTTTCCCAGTCTGTAGGCTGTCAATTTGTTTTGTTTTGTTTTGTTTTGTTTTGTTTTGTTTTGTTTTGTTTGTTGGCAGTGTCTTTTGCCTTACAGAAGTTTTTCAGTTTCACAGGGTCCCATTTATTAAATGTAGATCTTAGAGCCTGAGATGTTAGTGTTCTGTTCAGGAAATTTTCTCCTATGCCAAAGAGTTTGAGGCGTTTCCCACCTTTTCTTCTAGTAGATTTAGTGTGTCTGGTTTTATGTTGAGATCTTTGATCCACTTGCACTTTAATTTTGTGCAGGGTGATAGGGTTTATTTAAATTTTTCTACACATGAATTTTCACTTGGATCAGCACTATTTGATGTTGATGCTAACTTTTTTCCATTGTATGGTTTTGGTTTCTTTGTTAAAAATCAGGTGCCCATAGGTGTGTGGGTTTATTTATGGGTCTTCTATTTGATTCCATTGATCCACCAGGCTGTTTCTATGAATGTACAATGCAGTTTTTATTACTGTGACTCTGTAGTACACGTTGAGATCAGGGATGGAGATACCTCCAGAAGATCTTTTATTGTAGAGAAATAGGATAGCCATCTATAGACCTAAAGAAGCTAAACACTAACGGAGGACACTAGGGAGTCTGCTTGAATCTCATTCAGAATTGCAAACAAGATAGACACCAGAAGGAGTGGAAGAGAAGAAACAAGATAGAAGCCTACTATAGAGAGTTCTCTGAAAGACTCCACCCAACAGGGTATAGAAAGATGCTGAGACACACAGCCAAACTTGGGGCAGAGTGCAGTGTGTCTTATGGAAGATGTGAGGGATAGGAATAGAGCAACAAGGAGGTGATAGGAACCCCACAAGGAGACTAACAAAACTAAAAGATCTTAGCCTGGGGGGTCCCACAGAGACTGATGGACCAGTGGAGGACCATGCATGGAGGGACCTAGACCCCCTGCTCAAATGTGGCCAATTGGCAGCTCAGTCTCCATGTGGCTGAGGGGAGCAGGAGCTGTCTCTGTCATGAACTCAGTTGACTGCTCTTTGATCACTCACCTGTGATGATGTGCATGGAGGAAGAGGATCCAGGCAGTCCTGATGAGACTTAATAAGCTGTGGGCAGATGGCAATAGTGAAGAACTCTCCCTTTTAGTAGAACTAGGGGAAGTGGATCCGGGCAAGAGGGAGGGAGGGTGGGACAGAGGGGATTTGACTGAAGGAGATTCAATTGGGATATATAATGAATAAATTGTGAAGAAAACATAAAAATTGAAATTAAAAAGAAACTGAAATTACAACAAGGTCATCCTTTTCAGGTACATTAAGGAGAACTACTCTAATAAACAATGCTGAATATAATTTTCAGTCTCCTTCAAGCTTCTTTTATGCACAAATATTTTTGAGTGTGCTTTTTTCTCTGTGCAGGAAAAAAATCAGCAGAGACTATTTAGGCATATAATGAATCCAGAAGAAACACAATGCCAATGAACAAATGAAAAATTTTCAATCTTACCAGTAATCAGAGAAATAGAAATTAAAATTACAATAAGATAACATCTTTGACTCATCAGGCTAAATATAATTAAAAAGTGTGGTAATTACCAGTATGGAGAAAGGAGGTGAATAAATATAATCTCTCATACTCTGCTATGAGGATGTGAACTGGCACAGATTCATGGGAAAGGAGCAGAATATAATCAAGAAAATTGTGTGAGGCACAAATCCTGTGGTCCAATTTTTTTAATTTATTTATTTTTATTAATTACACTTTATTCACTAAGTATCACAGCTGTAGCCCACTCTCTCGTCCCCTCCTAATCCCACCTTGCCTCTTTCATCTCCTCACATACCTCTCCCCAAGTACACTGATAAGGAAGGTCCTCCTCCCCTTCTCTCTGACCTTACCTATCAGGTCTCAGGATAGGCTGCATAGTCTTCTTCTGTGGGCTGGTAAGGCTGCAACCCCATCAAGGGGAGGTGATCAAAGAACCAGCCACTGAGTTCATGTCAGAGATAGTCCCTGTTCCCATTACCATGGAACCCACTTGGACAGTGAACTGCCATGGGTTACAACTGTGCAGGAGTTCTAGCTTATTTCCATGTATGGTCCTTGGTTGGAGTATCAGTCTCAGAAAAGACCCCTGGGTCCAATTTTTTTTGGTTCTGTTGTTCTCCTTGTGGAGCTCCTGTGCCCTCCAGGCTTTTCATCTCCCCATTCTTTTATAATATTCATTGCATTCTGGCCAAAGATTGGCTATGAGTCTCAGCATCTGCTTTGATACACTGATGGGTAGAGTATTTCAGAGTCCCTGTGTGGTAAGCTCCTGTCCATTTTCCTGTTTTCTCCTTCTTCCAATGTCTGTCCTGTTTGGCATTCTGAATAATGACTGATCTTACCCAGTGTCCTCCTTCTAGATTAGCTTCTTTAAGTGTACAGATTTTAGTATGTTTATCCTATATTATGTGTCTAATATCCACTTATCAGTGAGTATATACCATGTGTGTCATTCTGCTTCTGTGATACTTCACTCAGGATAATGTTTTTTAGTTCTCACCATTTGCCTGCAAATTTCATGATTTCCTTGTTTTTAATTGCTGAGTAGTATTCCAATGTGTAAAGGTACCACCATTTCTGTATCCGTTCCTCATCTGAGGGACATCTGGGTTATTTCCAGGTTCTGGCTGTTACGAATAAAGCTGCTACGAACATGATTGAGCAAACATGTTCTTGTTGTATACTTGAGCATATTTTGGATATATGTCTAGGAGAGGTATAGCTGAATCTTGAGGGAGCATTATTCCAAGTTGTCTGAGAAAACACTAGATTAATTTCCAAAGTGGTTGTACAAGTTTACACTACCACCAGCAATGGAGGAGGGTTCCCCTTTCTCCTCATTCTCTTCAGCATGTGTTGACAGTTGAGTTTTTGGTCTTAGCCATTCTGATGGATGTAAGGTGAAATCTCAGGGTCATTTTAATTTGCATTTCCCTGAAGATTAAATACATTGAATATTTCTTTAAGTGTTTTTTTTTTTTTTTTTTTGCCATTTTGATATTCCTCTATTGAGAATTCTCTTTTGGATATATGCCTAGGAGTGGTATGGCTGGATCTTGGGGAAGCACTATTCCTAGTTGTCTGAGAAAGCGCCAGATTGATTTCCAGAGGGGTTGTACAAGTTTACATTCCCACCAGCAGTGGAGAAGGGTTCCCCTTTCTCCACAACCTCTCCAGCATGTGCTGTCACTTGAGTTTTTGATCTTGGCCATTCTCACGGGTGTAAGGTGAAATCTCAGGGTTGTTTTGAGATCCAGCCATACCACTCCTAGGCATATATCCAAAAGAGGCTCAAGTACACATTAAGGACATTTGCTCAACCATGTTTGTAGCAGCTTTATTTGTAATAGCCAGAAGCTGGAAACAACCCAGATGCCCCTCAACTGAAGAATGGATGCAGAAATTGTGGTACATCTACACAATGGAATATTACTCAGCAATGAAAAATAAGGAAATTATGAAATTTGCAGGTAAATGGTGGGACCTGGAAAGGATCATCCTGAATGAGTTGTCCCAGAAGCAAAAAGACACACATGGTATATATTCACTCATATAGACATACAACATAAGACAAACCCACTAAAATCTGTGCATCTAAAGAAACTAAGCAAGAGAGAGGACCTTAACTAAAATGTCCAATTCCCATCTGGAAAGGCAAAGAGGATGGACATCAGAAGAAGAAGAAAACAGGAAACAACCTAGGAACCTACCACAGAGGGCCTCTGAAAGCCTCTGCTCTACAGACTATCAAAGCAGATGCTGAGCCTGATGGGCAACTGTTGGGCAGAGTGAATGGAATTTTATGTAAGAACTGCGAAATAGTAAGAGCTGGAGAGGACAGGGTCTCCACAAGGAGAGCAACAGAACAAGAAAATTTGAACACAGGGAACTTCCCAGAGACTCATACTCCAACCAAGGACTATTCATGGAGATAACCCAGTACCCCTGCACAGATGTAGCCCAGGGCAGTTCAGAGTCCAATTGGGTTACATAGTAATGTGAAGAGGGGCTGCCTCTGACATAATCTGATTGGCCTGCTCTTTGATTACCTCCCCCTGGGGGGGAGCAGCCTTACCAGGCCATCATAGAGGACAATGCAGCCACTTTTGATGTGAACTGATGGACTAAGATCAGAAAGGAGAGGAGAACCTCCCCTATCAGTGGACTTGGGGAGTGGCATGCATGCAGAGGGAGGAGGGAGGGTGGGATTGGGAGGGGAGGAGGGAGGGGCATATGGGGGGATGCAGAATGAATAAAGTGTAATTGATGAAAAATTTAAAAAAAAAAGGGAAAAAATAATTTAAGAACCTTAAATGACTTTCAAAAGTGGAGGAAAACATGGAGTTAGTCAATTTACATGGAGCACGTCTCGCCCCTGGGGGCAATGGTCTCCTGAACCTACTCAGACCTCAGACACCACCACTGCTAGTTCTAGAACTGATGCAGGATGTTCCAATGAGGGGGTTAAGGCTTCTCATAATATTTCCTATAAGCCCACACCTGTTTGTTTATATCCCCCATTTTTATTCATTATTAGCCAGATAGAGCCAAGTAATTGTGGTAATGATACTTGCTTTTTTGCCCAATGCTGCAATGATAGTAAATTTACTAGCTGGTTACTCGCATGCCTCGCTGGGTGCCTGTGCCCGTTGATTCCCCTCACGCTATGACTCTCTTCAGACAGAAAAGGGATCTTGGAATTACAGCTGCCATTGTTACTGCCATCTCATTGGCGGCTGTTGGAGCTACCACCGTGGCATTAGCCATGAGTCATACTGTGCAGACTGCTCAGACCCTGAATAACCTTTTAGCCAATGTAGCTCATGCCTTAGATGTACAAAAAGGAATTAATGCTCAACTAAAAGGAGGTTTGATGGTGTTCAATCAGAGGATTGACCTCGTGCAGGAGCAAATTGATACCCAATGGCAAATCGCTCAACTTGGCTGTCAATGAAAGTATGCTGGACTTTGAGTCACTAGCATATAACATGAGAATTTTTCCTGTGCTGCAAATCTGTCTAAACAATTGTCTAGCTATATTTTAGGTAATTGGACTGAAGAATTCGATACTATGATGGAGCAGCTGAGAGTGGCCATTGTCACAGTAAATTCTACCAGAGTGGACACAGGACTAGCCACAGGATTATCATCATGGATTGCTGCAGCCATGAATCATCTGAAGGAATGGGCAGGCATGGGAGCGTTAGCAGGCCTTCTGGTGTTGGTCTCCTTGGTTTGCCTGTGGTATATATGCAAGATTAGAGTCTCACAACAGCATAATGCAGCCATGACCATTCAGGCCTTTACAGCCATTGAAGCAGGACAGTCTCCCCAAGCATGGGAGCTAAAATGTTATGCTCAGGATGCAAGGCTAAGCACTGCACTCAGGGTCAGCTGCTTTTGACCCAGAGAAGAGCATGTCTGATTGCATGCAGGTTGATGCCCCAGGTCCCGCCTCTGAGAAAAAGGTTTCAGACGGGTCTGATGCTCTTTGGGTGGATGACACCTAAATGAACATCGGTACAAAGTCACAATTTATTTCTAATATCAGAGATCAGACCTCTACTCTTGCCTGATGTGTCTAAAACAAAAAGGGGGAACTGTAGAGAGCTGCGTAATGCCGAGCCTTAAAGATGGAGCTGGTTTCTGCCTTCCACCTTCCCGATGGTGAATGCTCTCTGTCACAAACAACTCCATATTTGGCTAAGGCTGAGGATCTGGCTTGCTTCCGTGTATGTGGACCTATCTGCCTTGCCCACATGGCACGCTGGAGTTGGCTACCCAGAGGCTATTTAAGCTGTGGGCTGGCTTTCCCCAGGGTCAGATGATTGTTCAAGGTTCCTGAGTAAACTACATTAAAAAAAAAAAAAAGAAAAAAAAAGAGAATTCTCTGTTTATTTCTGTAACTTAATTTTTAATTGGATTGCTTGATTTGTTGCTTTTTAACTTTGTGAGTTCTTGGTATGTTCTGGATATTAGCCCTCTGTCAGATATAGGGTTGGTGAAAATCCTTTCCCAGTCTGTAGGCACTCATTTTGTTCTGATGACAGTGTCCTTCACTTTACAGAAGATTTTCAGTTTCTTGAAGTCCCATTTATTGATGGTTGACCTTAGAGTCTGTGCTGTTGGTGTTCTGTTCAGGAAGTTGTCTTTTGTGCCAATGAGGTCAAGGCTCTTACCCAATTTTTCTTCTAACAGATTTAGTGTGCTTGTTTTATGTTGAGGTATTTGATGTGCTTAGACTTTAGTTTTGTACAGGGTGATAAATATGGATCTATTTGCGATTTTCTACATGTAGACATCCAGTTAGACCAGCACCATTTGTTGAAGATGCTATCTTTGTTTTCCATTGTGTGGTTTTGGATTCTTTGTCAAAATTCAAATATCCATAGGTTTGTGGGTTTATTTCTGGCTCTTCTTTTTTATTCCATTCATCTACCTTTCTGTTTTTATGCCAGTATCATGCAGTTTTTATTACTATTGCTCTGTAGTACAGCTTGAGATGAGCGATGGGGATACTGCCAGACAATATATTCTTGCATAGGATAGGATAGTTTTACCTGTTTTGAGTCTTTGTTTTTGAATATGAAATTGAGAATTATTCTTTCAAGTTCTGTAAAGTTTTGTGTTGGTATTTTGATGGGGATTGCATTGAATTTGGATTGCTTTTGGCAGGATGGCTATTTTTACTGTGTTAATACTACCAATCCATGAGCATGGGAGATTTTTCCATCTTCTGCTATCTTCTTCAATTTCTCTTTTTAAAGACTTGAACAGTTTTTCATATAGGTCTTTCACATGCTTGGTTAGGATCACTCCAAAGTACTTTACGTTTTTCTGGCTATTGTAAAAGGTGTTATTTCCCTAATTTCTTTCTCAGCCCTTTTGTCTTTTGTATACAAGAGGGCTACTGGTTTCTGTTTGTTTGTTTGTTTGTTTTTTGAGTGAATTCTGTATCCAGCCACTTCACTGAAGGTGTTTATCAGCTGAACATGTTGTCTGGTAGAATTTTGGGGGTCATTCCTGTATACTATCTTATCATCTGCAAATGGTGATACTTTGACTTCTTCCTTTCTGATGTGTATCCCCTTGATCACCTTTAATTATCTTACTGTTTAGCTAGGACTTCAACCACTATGTTGAAGAAATATGGAGAGAGTGGGCAGCCTTTCCTTGTCCCTGATTTCAGTGGGGTTGATTTAAGTTTCTCTCCATTTAGTTTTATGTTTGCTATAGGCTTGCTGTTTATTGTCATTACTATGTTTAGGTATGTGCCTTGTAGTCCTGATCTCTCCAAGACTTTAAACATGAATGGGTCCTGGATATTCTCAAATGCTTTTTGGCATCTAAGGAAATGATCATGTGGTTTTCCTCCTTCAATTTGTTTATATGATGGATTACATTGATGGATTTCCACATATTGAACCACATCTGCATGCTTGGGATGAAAACTACTGTGTGACGATAGATGATATCTTTTATTTGTTCTTGGATTTGGTTTGCAAGTATTTTATTGAGTATTTTTGCATCAATGAACATAAGAGAGATTGGTCTGAAGTTCTCTTTGTTGGCTCGTTGTGCAGTTTAGGTATCATGGTGACTGTGGCCTCATAGAATGAGGTTGGTAACTTTCTTTCTCTTTCTGTTTTGTGGAATAATTTAAATAGTATTTGTATTAGCTCTTCTTTGAAGGTCTGTAGAATTCTGCCCTGAAACCATCTGGCCCCGGGCTGTTTTCGGAAAGGAGACTGTTGAATATTTCTAATTCTTTGGAGGATAAATGACTATTTAACTTACTTACCTAATCTTGATTCAGTTCTGGTAAATGGAATCTATCAAGTAAATTGTCCATTCCCTTTACATTATCAAATATTGTTGTATATACTTGTTTGAAGTAGGATGTAATGATTCTTTGGATTTCCTCAGTGTCTGTACTTATGGCTCTCTTTTTGTTCATGATTTTGTTGATTTGGATATTGTCCGTCTGCTTATAGTTAGTTAAGCTAAGGTTTCTCTATCTACTTGATTTTCTCAAAGAATCAACTCTTGGTTTTGTTGATTCTTTGAATTTGTCTTTGTTTATGATTTTGATTTAAGGCCTGAGTTTATTTCTAACAATCTACTTCTCTTTGGTGTGTCTGCTTCTTTATTTTTTCTAGGGCTTTCAGGTGTGCCATTAAGTTGCTTGTATAAGATGTCTCCAACCTCTTTCTGGAGGCACTTAGTGCTATGAACTTTCATCTTATCACTGCTTTCATTGTGTCCCATAAGTTTGGGTGAGTTGTACCTTAACTTTCAGTAATTCTAGGAAATCCTTGATTTCTTTATTTCCTCCCTGACTCAGTTGTTGTTGAGTATAGAGTTGTTCAGTTTTCATGTGTGCGTAGATTTTGATATTTCTGTTGTTGTTGAGGTCTAGTTTTAAACCGTGGTGGTCTGATATGATACACGGGATTATTTCAGTCTTCTTATATATGTTGAGCCTTGCTTTGTGCCCGACTATCTGATCAATTTTTGAGTAGGTTACATGAGGTGCTGAGAAGAATGTATATACCCTTTTGTGTTTGGGTGAAAAGTTCTGTAGACATCTACTAGGTCCTTATGTTTTAGGACCTCTGTAAGTGTCAGTATTTCTATCTTTAGCTTCTGTCTAGATGATCTATCCCTTAGTGAGAGCGAAATGTTGAAGTTTTCCACTATTATGGCTTTGGGATCAATGTGTGGTATATACTTTAATAATGTTTTCTTTACGAAGGCAGATGACCTTGTATTTGACGCATAGATGTTCAGAATTATGATGTCCTCCTGGTGAAATTTTCCTTTCATGAGAATGAAGTGCCTCTCCAAATCTTTTTTGATTAATTTTGTTTGAAAGTCTATTTTATTAGATATTAGGATGTCTACTTTAGCTGACTTTCTTGGTTTGTGTGCTTGGAAATACTTTTTACAACCCTTTACTCTGAGGTAGTGTCTATCTCTGTTATAGAGGTGTGTTTCTTGAATAAAGCAGAATGTTGGATCCTGTTTCTGCAACCACTCTATTAGTCTGTGTCTTTTTATCGAAGCGTTGAGACCAATGATGTTGATAGGCATTAGTGACCAATGATTTCTAGTTCCTTTTATTGTGGAGTTGTTGGTGATTGTGTGTTTGTGTGCTTGTTTTCTTTTCTTTTTTTGGTGTTGTGATGGTGTCTTTATTCTGTGTATTTTTTGGGGGGGGTGTAGTTGATCTTGTTGGGTTGGAGGTTTCCTGCTATCATCTTTTGTAGGTCTGTGTAACTGAATAGATATTGGTTAGATCTAGTTATGTCATGGATTTTTTTTTCTCCATTTACGTTGTCTGAAAGTTTTTCTAGGTATATAGTCTGAGTTGGCATCTGTGGTCTCTTACTCTCTGCATGATATCTGCTCAGGCCCTTCTGGCTTTCTTAGCTTGTGTTGAGCTGTCTGGTGTGATTCTGATAGGTCTGCTTTATATGTTACTTGGTCTTTTTCCCTTGCTGCTTTTAATATTTTTTTCCTATAGAATTAGTGTTTTGATTATTATGGCAGGAGGACTTTCTTTTCTGGTGTAGTCTAGTTGGTATTCTGTAGGCCTCTTGTATGTTTAAGGGCATCTTCTCTTAAAGTTGTGGAAATTTTTTGTTTTTCACGAAAATATTTTCTGGGCCTTGGAGTCTGGAATCTTTTTCTTTTCTTTTTCTTGTTTTTTTCTATTCCTATTATTCTTAGGTTTTGTCTTTCTTGGATATTCTGTTTCTGGAATTTTTCCAATTTTATTTTTTCTTTGAGAAATGTATCAATTTCTACAATTCTGTCTTCAAAACTTGAGATTCCTTCATCTCTTGTATTTTGTTGGTAATACTTACCTTTGTGGTTCCTGATCTGTTCTCCAACTCCATCTCTGTTTATGTTTTCTTTATTGATTCTTATTCTCTTTTCATGTCTTGCGCTATTTCCCTTATTTGTTTGAATGTGGATTTTTGTCTGTCCATGATGGCCTTTATGTTTTTGTTTGTTTCCTCTTCGTGTGCTTCAGATACCTGTGTAATTACAGGTTTAGGATCATTTCCTGTGTTTCAGCTGCAATACATATCCGTTAATTTTTTGTAGATTCTGATGAAACCATGATGTCCTGGTTTTGTGCCTGTATTCTTACACTGGCCTCTAGCCATCTTGTTGTCTGTAATCTTAACTTAATTGATTGTTCTTGGAGCCTGTACTGCAGAAGGGGTCCACCTGTCTCTGGAGTCTCAAATAGTCTCTGCTGGATTCACTGTCTCTGCTGGCTGACTGTATGTGACCCAGGTATGCCAGGAACTGGAAACAGGCAGAAACATCTCTGAGCCTAAAGCTGCTCCAGTGCCCCAGTCCCTTCCTTGAGATGGCAGACAATAGGTCTTGCATCAGCTGACTATCTCAGCTCCCCTGTGTTCACTCTCTATGCTTTGCTGGCTGATTATGACTCACTCCAGCATGGCAGGTGGGGAGCAGGCAGAATGGAGCTGTGCCTCTCTCACAGTACCAGAAGGTATCCCTTCCACAGGATAATGAGAGTGAATGCCACAGGAAGGTGTCCCCAGGATGGTGTGAGTAGGCTCTTGGGCTTGGAACTAGGAGCCATTAGTACACATTATGTGTCCACAAGACCTGGGATTGGAGCCTCAACTTCAGTACAGGAAAGTATTCACTCCACAGGCAGTGAATGTAAGAGCTCTAAGTCCAAGTAGCCAGCTTCTGGTCCCAGGAAGTTTTCCACAGAAGTGGATTTGGGCGGGTGGCCTAGGGTTGAGGCAATGCCAGGCAGGAGCCTGTGAATTTTTCTTTATATTAGCAGGGTGGCCTAAAGATAAAAGTTTGAATGTCCCTGTGGATTCTCCTTTTATCTAATAAACACAGACATCAGGGGTTGGGGGTCCATACTATGGCCTACCAGTCACCCTGCTTGAAGAGATGCTGTTCAGATACCCAGGGTGGTCAGTGCCACTATCTTGGATCTCCAGGCTATTTTTATTGTTATGTACTAGAGCTAAGAACATAATTCATTTGAAAATGTGTGTTTAAAAATTACCTGATGACTTCCAAGATGGAGGTGACCAGTGTGCACCTTTTCTGAAGGGCAGAAGTACCGAAACTCCAAAACTGGAGAGTGGGTGGATGGCTGAAGCCAGAGCATAGACTTTGAAGCTTCCTTGGCTAGAGCAGACAGCCCCTGAGCTGGGACAGGTTGGATCCAGGCCCCCTGTGGACTTCTCTGGCATCTGAGAGTGGCAAACTCTTGACTGTACCTTCATGTTGGGAGTGTATAACCCCAGGTACAGGGTGCTCCTTACACTAAAATCCAAACAGGGGACCCAAATCTGCTAGGACCCTGTTTTATTTGAGATCACAATAACAAAAATACTAGGCACTCATAGTGTGTGTCACACATCATTTCCATTTCTTACATTAATCCAGTGAAGAAACAGATTATCAGTCTCAATGATGAGAAAAACATAGACAGAGAAAATTTAAGGTTACTCATAAGAGCCAGGCCATGGGTTTCCATGGGATCCTATTGCTATAAAGATAGATATTTTTTAAAAAGAAACAAAATTACTTTGTTGATGAATTACAATTATGATGATACATACATGCTGCTATTGTATATAACTATAGCTTATTAATAACTTTAATTTTATAACCTTTGCCTCCAACCACTGTCTCTGACTTTATAATTTACTTCCTTGTATAACTTGAGTCCTACAATTCTTCATACCTAATGAGAGTTAAAATTCAAAGAATCTGTCATTTTTTTTTCTCCATTTGTGACCCCTTGTCTCTTACTGCTACTTTTGTTAGCAAATTTTGAAAGTGGCAGGGGCACTCATAATCAAAACTACCTCACTTTTTCTGATCTAAAAATCATCATTCTTTTATGTTAAAACCACAACCATAGTTAAATCAAGCCTTTCATTTAGCTCATGGCTAAACTTCTATATCTGAATCTGTCTGGAGTAAAATATACATCCATGCTGAATTGTCATTAAATTTTTTGATTGCTGATATCAAAAGTGTCATTAATGTTGTGTGATAGCTTCAATAGTGTTCTATAAGATTATATTATACATTATCTATTTTCTTTTTTTTTTTTTTAATATTTTCCTTTAACTTTTTCACTGAGACTTAATTGTTCAGGATTTTGTTACCGTTGTGTGTGGGTGCTTGTCTTCAGTAAGTTGAAAATAATTGGAGTAGCATTTTGTTGATTTGGGTGGTGTCTCTCTGCCTTTTAGTTAGCCTGGCTAAGGGTTTGTCGATCTTGTTGATTTTCTCAAAGAACCAGCTCTTGGTTTCATTGACTCTTTGAATTGTTTTATTTGTTTCCAATTGATTGATTTCAGCCCTGAGTTTGATTATTTCCAGCCGTCTACTCCTTCTTGGTGTGTCTGCTTCTTCTTTTTCTAGGGTTTTTAAGTGAGCCATTAGGGTGCTTGAATGAGCTGTCTCGAATTTCTTCTTGAAGGCACTTAGTGCTATGAACTTTCCTCTTAGCACTGCTTTCATTGTGTCCCACAAGTTCGGGTATGTTGTGTCTTCATTTTCATTGATTTCTAGAAAGACTTTAATTTCTTTCTTTATTTCTTCCCTGACCCAGCTGTCATTTAGTAACAAGTTGTTCAGTTTCCATGTGTGTGTAGGCTTTTTGTTATTTCTGTTATTGTTGAGGTCCAGCTTTATTCCATGGTGATCAGACAAGATACATGGGATTATTTCAATCTTCTTGTATCTGTTGAGGCTTGCTTTGTGACCCACTATATGGTCTATTTTGGAGAAGGTTCCATGAGGTGCTGAGAAGAAGGTAAATTCTTTTGTGTTTGGGTGTAAAGTTCTGTAAATGTCTGTTAGGTCCATTTGATTCATGACCTCTGTCAGAGACATTGTTTCTTTGTTTAATTTCTGTTTTGTTGACCTGTCCTTTGTTGAGAGTGGGGTGTTGAAGTCTCCCACTATTAATGTGTGTGGATCTATATGTGCTTTAAATTTTATCAATGTTTCTTTCACAAATGTGGGTGCCCTTGTATTTGGGGCATAGATGTTCAGGATTGTGATGTCTTCCTGGTGGAATTTTCCCTTGATGAGTATGAAGTGTCCTTCCCCATCTCTTTTGATTAATTTTGGTTGAAAGTCTATTTTATCAGATATTAGAATGGCTACTCCTGCTTGCTTCTTGGGTCCGTTTGCTTGGAAAGTCGTCTTCCAACCCTTTACCCTCAGGTAATGTCTATCTTTGTGTCTTAGGTGTGTTTCTTGTATGCAACAGATTGCTGGGTTTAGTTTACGTATCCATTCTGTTAATCTGTGTCTTTTTATTGGAGAGTTGAGTCCATTGATGTTGAGAGAGATTAATGACCAGTGGCTGTTAGATCCATTGATTTTGATGTTGGCTGTGGTCATAAGGTTGTGTGCTTGGTTGCTTTTTGTTTTACTGTAGTAAGGTTAATTATTTCCTGTGTTTTCTTGACAGAAGCTAATTTTCTTGGGTTGTATTTTCCCTTCCAGTGTCTTCTGTAATGCTGGATTTGTTTGTAGGTATTGTTGAAATTTGTTTTTGTCATTGAATATCTTGTTTTCTCCATCTATGAGGACTGAGAGTTTTGCGGGGTATAGTAGCCTTGGCTGACATCTGTGTTCTCTTAGGGTCTGCATGATATCCGTCCAGGCCCTTCTGGCTTTCATAGTCTCTGTTGAAAAGTCAGGTGTGATTCTAATGGGTTTGCCATTATATGTTACTTGGCCTTTTTCCCTTGCAGCTTTTAGTATTTTTTCTTTGTTCTGTATACTTACTGTTTTGATTATTATGTGGCGGGAGGATTTTCTTTTCTGGTCAAATTTGTTGGGTGTTATGTAGGCCTCATGTATTCTAATTGGCCTCTCCTTTAGCTTGGGGAAATTTTCTTCAATGATTTTGTTGAAAATATTTTCTGGGCCTTGGAGAAGGGAGTCTTCATGCAGCATGGATTATAAAAGCTGATCCATTCAATCAGCAAATACTTACTCACCACCACCACATGGTAAACATTATACTAAACCCTTACAGCATTTGATTCAGTAACAGAGTCAAAGTTCCTGACTTCAAAAAATCCACAGAGGTGGTGAAATGACATGGTAAACAAACAAATTTCAAGTAATGACCCCCCAAAAAATATACACATTGTTTGAATTGTATTTTAAAGGTGAATATTTGGGGCTATTGGAGAAAAAGCAGTACTAGTTCTTACAGTAGTTCCCTGTGTCCACAGAGCATCAAACCAGGCAGAATCTCGATGTCACCTCACAGCAGCATTTTCCCCTCATGCATATGTGCTTCAACTGAATTGTCCTAGTCTGGGTTCATCTGGCTCACTGAACTGGGTTCATGCATGTGTTTGGGACTGCCTGGGGTTAGCTTGTCTAGGCTGGGCTTGTGAAAGCATTTCATCTCTCTTTTGAAATCATCAGCACAACTTTTGCATAAAGTGTAGCAATTAAAGCCCTAATGAGGAAATCTTTTGGAGCCTTTGCTAATGTGTGTGTGTGTGTATATAATCTACTGCCATCCACTTAAACAAAGCAAGTCACATGGTCAAGCCCGCAGGCAAAGGACAAGGTGAAGAAAATTAGTCAATTACTGCCTTAAGGATTTGGTAGGCTCAAGTTCTTCTTATGATGTGATAGCATACACGTGAGAGATCTAAGGCAGACTAGTTGTTGTCCCAGGCTTTCATTCTCTGACCCGTCCCACGGTCTAGTCAAACAGAGTCCACCTGAAAGAGGGAGTGGAAATTGGGGGACAGAGACACAAAGAATGGAGACAAGACAGATTCCTGATCAAGTCTCAGTTTACTGAACGTGCAAACAACACTTATAAAGCAAAGGGTACAAGCAAATTTTTTTTTCACAGTAGCAACACATCTGTGCCACCTGGCAAGAAATGCGGGAATTCACTCAAGGTTACAGAAAGTTTGCCGTCTGGTTCCCAAGGCTGCAGGGAGCTTGCTATCTACTTCTCAGGCTCAGAGCACCCCGCCAGCACAGACCGCCAAGGACAGTCTCTGAGAAATGGAACTATGGATAAGACCCGCATCTGCCAAGGCCAGGAGGCAGAATTCCAATTACCAGACTCCTTCAGTTCTCTCTGCACTAACAGGATTATAAACCCACACCTAACAGCATGCAACTTTCCAATGCCTTCCCCATTTGACTGGAGTGTGTTGCCTTGTCCTACATTATCTATTTTCAATCCCTATTTTTTGTCTTGGCTGGCTTTGATTCTTGTTTCATTGATTAACTAGAAGCAGTCAGTAGAGAATGTCAGTGAACTGTCACCAATACATTTATCTGCCTGTTAATACATATAACATAAACTCAATATTGCTCCATCTTCTCTGCTATTATTAAGGACGTAATCATTTGTGATAGCAGTTAAAGCAAAGATTCAATTCATAAAGTGGGTCCTATATCCTCTTCACCTTGTTTTAGATCCTTAAAGATGCTTCTAGATGTTTTATATCCCTGGGACATATCATCACTATCTCTAACTCTACCAATCTTGTCTATTAATACACACAAATGATGACATTAGTCGTATATTATCTTTAAATTTTATCATGATTCCACATCTTCTCTGTCTATTATTCTGTTTCAACTGTCAGTAACATTTTTTTTTAACTCTTAAAGCAATTGCTCTCAGGTTTTTTTTTTCTTTCCATTTTTTATTTTAATTTTAATTAATTACACTTTATTCACTTTGTATCCCCCGTGGCCCCTTCCCTCCTCCTCTCCCAATCCCAACCTCTCTCCTCCTTCTCCACACATGCTCCTCCCCAAGTTCACTGATAGGTGAGGTCCTCCTCTCCTTCCTTCTGATCCTAGTCTATCAGGTCTCATCAGAAGTAGTTGCACTGTCTTCCTCTCTGGCCTTGTAAGGCTGTTTCCCCCCTCAGGGGGAGGTGATCAAAGAGGAGGCCAATCAGTTCATGTCAGAGACAGTCCCTGTTCGAATTACTAGGGAACCCACTTGGACACTGAACTTCCATGGGCTACATCTGTACAGGGGTTCTAGATTATCTCCATCAATGGTCTTTGATTGGAATATCAGTCTCAGAAAAGACCCCTTTGCCCAGATTTTTTTTTTTGGTTCTGTTACTCTCCTTGTGGAGATCCTGTCCTCTCCAGGTCTTATTATTTCCTACTTTTTTCATGATATTCCCTGCACTCTGCCCAAAGGTTGCCCATAAGTCTCAGCATCTGCTTTGATACCATTTCAGAGGTCTTCTGTGACATGCTCCTTTCCTGATGCTTGTTTTCTCCTACTTCTGATGTTCATCCTCTTTGCCTAACAACAGTATGGGGTATGAACATTTAGCCAGAGTCCTCTTTCTTTCTTTCTTTCTTTCTTTCTTTCTTTCTTTCTTTCTTTCTTTTCTTTTCTTTTTTTTTTGTCCTCTTTTTTGATTAGTTTCTTCAGGTGTACAGATTTTAGTAAGTGTAACCTATATTATACGTCTAATATCCACTTATGAGTGAGTATATACCCGGTGTGTCTTTTTGCTTCTGGGATACCTCAGTCAGGATGATCTTTTCCAGATTTCCTTGTTTGTAATACTCCATTGTGTAGATGTACGACAATGTCTGTATCCATTTCTCAACTGAGGGACATCTGGGTTGTTTCCAGCTTCTGGCTACTACAAATAAAGCTGCTGCAAACATGATTGAGCAAATGTCCTTATTGTGTACTTGAGCCTCTTTTGGATATATGCCTAGGAGTGGTATGGCTGGATCTTGAGGATCCAGTGGTATAGCTGGATCCTAATTGTCAGAGAAAGCTCCAGATTGATTTTCAAAGTGGTTGTACAAGTTTATATTCTTACCAGCAGTGAAGGAGGCTTCCTCTTTCTCCACAACCTCTCCATCATGTGTTGTCATTTGAGTTTTTGACCTTAGCCATTCTGATGGGTGTAAGGTGAAATCTAAGGGTCATTCATTTTGATTTGCATTTCCCTGATGACTACTGATGTTGAGCATTTCTTTAAGTGTTTTACGGCCATTCGATATTCCTCTGTTGAGAATTCTCTGTTTAGCTCTGTACCCCGGATTTTTCTTCTCACTGTCCCACAAAACCTCTCCTGAAAATTACAAATGGTACATCCCTAATGAAGTCAATGATCAGTTGTCAGCCCTGTTTTACTTGTTTACAGCAGGGCAAAAGTGATCATCTTATCAAAAAAATCTATCTTTAATTTTTTGTAGCTGGATATATATATATATATATATGGCTTTTTATACATACATGTATATACATGTATGTGTATAGACATGTATATATATATATATATATATATATATATATATATATATATATATATATGTGATGGCTTTGAGGCCATCACACACCTCATGTTTTACTTCTAATTCACTGATTTACCCTTCCCTGTTTATTTTTCATCATTTTTATTTTACTTCTAAATAATAGATCCAATTTTTTCTCATTGCAGTCACTTCTCAAATACCTCAGATACTCTAGATTCCTAACATGTTCATCTCTCCTGAACTGAAATACAATTACTTGCTTGTGTTTTTACTTAGATGTCTAAGAAATATTTCAAATTTAACCACTCCCAAATAAAATTCTTAATCTAATCTCCTACATTAGACTATTGTTTGCAAACAGTTATATTTGGAATGAGATAACATTTCCCATGCCAATGTTGTTAAGTTAGATAATTTTATGTGCTATTTTTATGAAAAGGTTCACAGTCAGTACATGGCTTCTCATCATCTATTTCTTCATGTCACAAGACTGGCAATAATCCAGACAGTAAGTAGGTAAGTGTCTTATGAGTATAGGCTACAGAATAAATAACTGAATGGGTTATGTGTGTAAGAATGATTCATGTTGCTGCATAGCCTAATCTATCCTAATTGATTGAAAAGTTAGGGGTGTTTATAACCCCAAGGAAATTGAAACAGTCATCAACAGTCTTCCTTCCAAAAACTCCCTGGACCAGATGGTTTCCATGCAGTATTCTACCAGACCTTCAAAGAAGTGCTAATTCTAATTCTCTTCAAACTATTCCACAAAATGGAAACAGAAGGAACATTACCAAACTCATTATATGAAGCCACAGTCACCCTGATACCTAAACCACACAAAGACCCAACAAAAAAAGAGAACTTCAGACCTATCTCTCTTATGAACATTGATGCAAAAATACTCAATAAAATACTTGCAAATTGAATTCATGAACACATCAAAGATATCATTCACCATGAACAAGTAGGCTTCATCCAAGGCATGCAAGAAAGGTTCAATAAAAGGAAATCCATCAATCTAACCCACCATATAAACAAATTGAAGGAGAAAAACCACATGATCATCTCCTTATATGCCAAAAAATCATTTGACAAAGTCCAACATCCATTCATGTTTAAAGTCTTGGAGAGATCAGGAATACAGGGCACATACTTAAACATCGTAAAGGCAATATACAGCAAGTTTATAGCCAACATCAAACTCAATGGAGAGAAACTTAAATCAATCCCACTGAAATCAGGGACAACGCAAGGCTGCCCACTCTCTCCATACCTCTTCAACATAGTAGTTAAAGTCCTAGCTAGAGCAAGAAGACAAGTAAAGGAGATCAAGGGGATACAAATCAGATAGGAAGTAGTCAAATTTTCATTACTTGCAGATGATTGATGGTATACATGAGTGATCCCAAAAATTCAACCAGAGAACTCCTTTAGCTGATTAACACCTTCAGTAAAGTGGCTGGATACAAAATTAACTCAAAAAAATCAGAAGCCCTCCTGTATACCAAAGACAACAGGGCCGAGAACAAAATCAGAGAAACAACAACCTTCACAAAAGACACTAATAACATAAAGTACCTTGGTGTGACTTTAAAAAAGCAGGTGAAAGACCTGCTTGAAAAAAACTTCAAGTCTCTGAAGAAAGAAATTGAGAAGGATATCAGAAGATGGAAATATTTCCCATGCTCATGGATCGGTAGGATTTACATAGTAAAAATGGCCATTCTGCTAAAAGCAATCTACAGTTTCAATGCAATTACTATCAAAATACCAATACAATTCTTTACAAACCTTGAAAGAAAAATTCTCAACTTCATATGGAAAAACAAAAAACCCAGAATTTCCAAAACAATCCTGTAAAACAACAGATCATCTGGAGGTATCTCCATCCCTGATCTCAAGCTGTACTACAGAGCAATAGTAATAAAAAAAAAAAAAAACTGCATGGTATTGGCATAGAAGCAGAAAGGAGGATCAATGAAACCGAATAGAAGACCCAGAAAAAAACCAAACACCTATGAACACTTGATTTTTGACAAAGAAGCCAAAACCATTAAATGGAAAAAAGACAGCGTCTTCAACAAATGGTGCTGGTCCAACGGGATGTGTACATGCAGAAAAATGAAAATAGACCCACATTTATCACCCTGCACAAAACTAAAGTCCAAGTAGATCAAAGATCTCAACATAAAACCAGACACACTAAATTGTTTAGAAGAAAAATTGGGGAAGAGCCTGGAACTCATTGGCACGGGAGACAACTTCCTGAACAGAACACCAACAGCACTGGCTCTAAGAGCAACAATCAATAAATGGGACCTCATGAAAGTGAAAAGCTTCTGTAAAGCAAATGACATAGTCATCAGAATGAAATGAGAACCTACAGACTGGGAAAGGATTTTCACCAACCCTAAATCTGACAGAGGGCTGATATCCAGAATATATAAAGAACTAAAGAAATTAAAAAGCAATAAATCAAGGAATCCAATTAAAAAGTGGGGTACAGAACTAAACAGACCATTCTCTGTAGAGGAATATAGAATGGCAGAGAAACATGTAAAGAGATGTTCAACGTCCTCAGCCATCAGAGAGATGCAAATCAAAACGACCTACAGATTTCACCTTACACATATCAGAATGACAAAAGTTAAAAATTCAAGTGACAACACATGCTGGAGAGGTTGTGGAGAATTGGGAAACCTTCTCCATTGCTGGTGGAGATATATAATTGTACAACCACTTTGGAAATCTATCTTGTGCTTTATCAGACAATTAGGAATAGGGCTTCCTCAATATCCAACTATACCACTCCTAGGCATATATCCAAAAGAAGCTCAAGTACACAACAAGGACATTTGCTCAACCATGTTTGTAGCAGATTTATTCGTAATAGCCAGAAGCTGGAAGCAACCCAGATGTCCCTCAACGGAGGAATGGATACAAAAATTGTGGTACATTTACACAATGGAATACTACTCAGCAATTAAAAACAAGGAAATCATGAAATTTGCAGGCAAATGGTGGGAACTAAAGAAGATCATCCTGAGTGAGATATCCTAGGAGCAGAAAGACACACAATGTATTCTCACTTATATAGACCTATAAGATAGGATAAACATACTAAAATATGTGCACCTAAAGAAGATAAACAACTTGGCCAATCTGATGGGTGTAAGGTGAAATCTCAGGGTTGTTTTGATTTGCATTTACCTAATGGCTAATGAGGTTGAGCATTTCTTTAAGTGTTTCTCTGCCATTCTATATTCCTCTACAGAGAATTCTCTGTTTAGCTCTGTTCCCCATTTTTTAACTGGATTACTTGGTTTGCTGCTTTTCAGCTTCTTTAGTTCTTTATATATACTGGATATGAGTCCTCTGTCAGATAAAGGGTTGGTGAAGATTCTTTCCCAATCTGTTGGCAGTTGTTTTGTTTTGATGATGGTGTCCTTTGCATAGAAGCTTTCAATTTCATGAGGTCCCATTTATTGATTGTTGCTAAACGACCCTGAGATTTCACCTTACACACATCAGAATGGCCAAGATGAAAAACTCAAGTGACAACACATGCTGGAGAGGCTGTGGAGAAAGGGGAACCCTCCTCCACTGCTGGTGGGAATGTAAACTGGTACAACCACTCTGGAAATCAATCTGGTGCTTTCTCAGATAACTAGGAATAGTGCTTCCTCAAGATCCAGCCATACCAATCCTAGGTATATATCCAAAAGAGGCTCAAGTACACATTAAGGACTTTTGCTCAACAATGTTTGCAGCAGCTTTATTGGTAATAGCCAGAAGCTGGAAACAACCCAGATGCCCCTCAACTGAAGAATGGATGCAGAAATTGTGGTACATCTACATAATGGAATATTATTCTGCAATGAAAAATAAGGAAATCATGAAATTTGCAGGTAAATGGTAGGACCTGGAAAGGAACATCCTGGGTGAGCTGTCCCAGAAGCAGAAAGACATACATGGTATATACTCACTCATATAGACATGTAATATAAGATGAACCTCCTGAAATCTATACATCTAAAGAAACTAATCAAGAGAGAGGACTCTGACTAAAATGCTCAATCCCCATCCCGAAAGGCAAAGAGGAAGGACATCAGAGGAGGAAGAACACGGGAAACAGGCTGGAAACGTGCCACAGAGGGCCTCTAAAAGGCTCTGCCCTGCAGACTGTGAAAGCAGATACTGAGACTCATGGCCAACTGTTGGGCAGTGTGAATGGAATATTATGTAAGAAGTGGGGAAATAGTAAGATCTGGAGAGGACAGGAACTCCACAAGGAGAGCAACAGATCCAGAAATTTGAACACAGGGGTCTTCCAAGAGACCCATACTCCAACCAAATACCAGGCATGAAGATAACCTAGAACCCCTGCACAAATGTAGCCCATGGCATTTTAGTGTCCAAGTTGGATTCATAGAAATTGTAAGAGGGACTGCCTCTGACATAATCTGATTTGTCTGCTCTTTGATCAGCTCCCTCTGAGTGGGGAGCAGCCTTACCAGGCCACAGAAGATGACAATGCAGCTACTCTTGATGAAATCTGATAGACCAAGATCAGAAGGAAGGAGAGGAGGACTTCCTGTATTAGTAGACGTGGGGAGGGGCATGTGTGAAGAAGGGGGAGTGAGAATGGGACTGGAAGGGGAGGAGAGAGGGCCTTATGGGGGGATACAAAGTGAATAAACTGTAATTAATAAAAATAAGTAAATGTCAAAAATATAATAAAATAAATAGATAGATAAATAAATAAATAGATAAATATATAGATAGATAGATCAATAAATAAATAAATACATAAATAAATAGTAAGATAAACAAGAAAGAGGACCCGGAGTAAGATGATCAGTTCTCACTTAGAAAGGCAAATGGGATGGACAGGGGAAGTAGGAGAAAACAAGAAACAGGTCAGAAGCCTACCACAGAGGGCCTCTGAACGACTCTACCTAGCAGTGTATCAAACCTGATGCAGAGACTCATAACCAAACCTTCAGTAGAGTGCAGAGAATCATATGAAAGAAGGGGAGTTAGTATGACCTAGAGAGGACAGGAGCTCCACAAGGACAAATTATATCAGGGCATGGGGACCTTCTATGAGAACCCCTCTTCAGATATAGCCCATGGTAGCCCAGTAACCAAGTGGGTACCATAGTAAGGGCAACAGGAACTATTTCTGACATGAACTCAATGACTAGCTCCTTTACCTCCCTCCCTGTCTCCTGAGGGAGGAACAGTCTTTCTAGGCCACAGAGGAGGAAATGGCTGCCAGTCCTGGAGATACCTGGTAAACTATGTTCAGATGGAAGAGGAGGAGGACCTCCCCTAGCAGTGTACTTGGAAAGGGGCAGGGAGGAGATAAGGGAGGGAGAGTGGGATTGGGAGAGAATGAGGGAGGGAGCTATGGCTGGGATAAAAAGTGAACAACCTGTGATTAATATAAAAATAAAATAAAAATTTAAAAAAAGAAAAGTTAAGGCTGTAAATGGTCGTTGCTAAAATTGAAATAATATGGCATTATCTTTAGGGCCAGGTAGTAATGGGGAAAATGGTATCAGAATATGAAAGTATCGGTGTTCTATACTATGAAGTGCTGAAATTTTATGTGATGACTGAAAGAATCAGCCCAAGACAGAGATGTGTATTACATTCAGAAAGGGGGAAAGGAAGAGTCATCTAAAGTTATTCCTTTTGGAATTGTAATATATATTCTGCAGTATTACACACTAGAAGTATGCAATTTTTTTTAATTTTATAGGGAGATACAATTAAAAGTTTGTCTAGAGTGTCAGAAAAGACTTATTTTTTATTAATTTTTTATTTTTGTATTATTTACAGTTTATTCACTTTGTATCCCAGTTGTAGCTCCCTCCCTCACTCCCTCCCAATCTCACCCTCCCTCCCTCATCTCCTCCCATGTCCCTCTCCAAGTCCACTGATAGGGGAGGTCCTCTTCCCCTTCTACCTGACCCTAGCTTATCAGGTCTCGTCGGGACTGGTTACATTGTCCTCCTCTGTGGCCTGGCAAGGCTGCCCCGCCCCTCATAGGGAGGTGATCAAAGAGCCAGCCACATCAAAGAGTTCATGTCAGAGACCTTCTTTGTCCCCTTACAAGGGCACCCACTTGGAGACTGAGCTGAAATGGGCTACACTTAGCAGCAGTTCTAGTTTATATCCATGAATGGTACTTGGTTGAAGTATCACTCTCAGACTAGACCCCTGTGTCAGATTTTTTTGGTTCTGTTGCTCTCCTTGTGGAGCTCCTATCCTCTCCAGGTCTTACTATCTCCCCCTTCTTTGTTAAGATTCCCTGCACTCTGCCCAAAGACTTAATTTTTAAACAATTTTGAGATTGTGAAATGCTATGGGAACTTTTGAAGTTGAACTAAACATGTTTTTTCTTATGATATCAAGAAGTCTAAGGGGTTAAGGATGTGAAATGTGGTGGTTTGAGTGAGTATGGCTCCACAGGATCAAAAATTAGAATATTTGGTTCCCAGTTGGTAGATCTGTTTGGAAAGGAATAAGAGGTATGATCTTATTCAAGGAAGTGTGTCACTGAGGACAGTCTGAATTTTCAATAGATTCATGACATTCTCTGTGTTTTCTCTGCCCACTTTTGGCAGATCAAGATGGGAAGTCTCAAGTATTCCTGCCACCATACCTTTGCTTCAATATCATGAATCCCAACCTCCTGAAACTGTAAGCTTAATTTAAAATTTTCTTTTATAATTTGCCTTGATCCTGGTGTTTTGTTTTGTTTTGTTTTGTTTGTTTTAACTGATATATTGGGTGTCTGGATCTATGTCTTAAAATGCTATTGGAATGTCCAGTATGTTATTGGAATGTCTCTCTCTGTTATAAACAGTTAAATTTGATGGTGTAACTCAGGAAATATATGATTTCTAAAACCAGCTTTGAATTAGGAGGAGAAAGAAATAGAAAAGGTTAAACATTTTAGTAACTCAGAAAATTAGCAAACACAAGTAGTGTTCACTAGCAGATATGAAATATAGAACTGAGGAAACCTTTTAACCTCAAGGCCTTTAGAACTTGACCTAGAGGCAAAGATCAAATAAAAAACACAGCTATCACATTCTTTATTTTTAAAAATATGAGATTTTAGGATTTCTTTTCTTTAGAAAAGCATTACGTTTCCTAGTGTGACAAATAGGCACACAAAACCTCCTCATATTGTTTTCTTAAATTCAACTAGTAGCAAGTCCATAATTCCAATTACTGAAAACCAGAACAAAAATGACTTTGGAATCATCCTTGATGATATTTTTGTTTTCTTTAAACATAAAAGTTATCTATCTATCTATCTATCTATCTATCTATCTATCTATCCATCCATCTATCTATCTGTTTAAGTATGCACAGAACTACATAATTTTTAAATCACCCTGAACATCAAGAATCTCAGTGATTCAAGAGACTGATATATTTATTTTTCATCAGCAAATGCAACAAAATGGACAGATCCCATTTTCCCTAACTTAAATATATATCCATAATCTACCCACTGCTTCTCATCATCTCAGTTCTTTCATTCCCATCTAAATGCAATTGTGGTGTTCATAATCATACCCATATTTCAATTTCTTAGATATTTAAAATGTGGCCTTTTCCAGATGAGTCAAAGAAAGATGTAGCAAAGGAATAAGAGTCAGATAGATGGCAGCATGTCAAAGATTCAATATCTTTTTACTCATTCTAAAATATAGGATGCTACATGGAAGGAGAGAACAATGGCATTGAGAAGCTAAGAGTAGCCCTCAGTTTGCAATCAGATCATTTATATACCTAAAAAGAACTTTGTCCTGTCAACAACCTGAGAAAGAAATGAATTTATTTGTATAACTCTCTCAAAGAAACAGCTTTACATCTTGAAACTGAATACTAACCTATAACCTATAATGAATTGTACTTTTGAGGCACTAAGTCTGTGGTCATTCGTGATAATAACAACAATAGGAAAATAACAAAGACATTATCTATTCCCCAAATGACTATTTTAATCTGTAAGCACCTGCAATCTATTTCCAATACAGATGCCAAAGTAATCTTTTTACAAGAAATCACAATCTGTCATTTCTGTGCTCAAAGTGTCCAATGGCTTCTCATATCACATTGAACTACTACTGTGGGTTAAATCTTAAATTCCCTCCATAAGTTCATATTTTGGTGGTATTTGATGAAGTACTAGAAACCTTGGGAGATGGAAACTACCAAAAAAAAAAGCTGACTGTGTGTTGATATTTGACAGTATATCAACCATAGTTATTTTGTGTAGCTGTCTGCCATGGTAAGAAGAGCTACCCTTGGCCACATTCTCCAGCTGCCCTGGTGTTCTACTCAAGTATATGGGACCAAGCAATCATGAACTGAATCATCTGAAATTGCGGGTCAAAATAAATAATTCCTTCCTTGGATTCACCCCCCTCAGGTGTGGGATCACAACTATGCCAAAAGAAGCAACAAAACTCCAGTCATTTTATTAGGCTCCAAAGTCACAATAATTGTTACTCATTTCTACTATAAACAATTCAGCTATGACTTTCTCACTTAGAGTCTCCCTGACAATCCTCTTTAAAATTGAAGTACCCCTTCAGTACTTTTCTCTTTCGTTGTTCTCTGAACACGATATTTTAAAATATTTCCTTCTTTACTTATTTATTTACCATTTCCATTTGAGCATATCAACACCATAGATTAAAGGATAACAGGTTATTTTATTTATTCATGGTAAAACTAGAATAGTCTGACATCTATCAGAAAAAACTCACTAAATATATGAAAAAGTTCAATATGAGCAAGAAAACTAAAGGAATGATGTAAGAAACTCATGTTTATTGGATAATCAGAGTTTAGTTAAGAAGGAAGATTCATACAACATCCTAAGAGCTTCCATGATCTTTACTTATAACCATATTTACAAATAATACTCTGTGAACTTTTTCAAGTTATTTCAAATTTTTGCCTATCTTTATCTCCAGTGACAGAGTGATTCTGATGAATTATTTCCAATTTTTGTTTCTTTTCACTGACACCTTTTTCGTCAAAATTTATGAGTAAAGGGAAAAACCAGACCACGGCTATACATGCTCACTAATGTAGAATTGTTAATGATATACTCAGATGAGAACTGGGATCTTATTTGTATCTAGTAGCTATAATAACTTCTTTAGTATTTGGTATTTAGTATTTAGTCTCTTCTGACCTCAGGTTCATCATATGCACTGAGTGATCATAAACACTTTTCTCACACATTAAAGTATATGGATGAAATCAGATCACACAGGTAAAGTGTCTGAAGCAGTTTCTATGCATACAGCACCTTTATGATTTCAAGGTTTGCTTTTATTTAAATGTTATCATATTCCACACATAAAATTAGTAAATTTGAAAAGAATCATGTAGATAGAATATTTCATCATAAATTTTTCTGTGTTTGGATTTGCATGTCTAGTATTAGGCCTAGGCAAGACTTTTAAAAAGGCAGCTGTGTTCTTTCATGGCAATAAAATATTTCTTATAATATTCAAGTAGAATTAGATTTTAGGATGGTTGAGACACCGTTTTAAAAAAAAATTGGTCTAGTTGTACAGCTCAGTGGCTAAACAAACCCTTATCCTATGTGCTCATAGTAACTGGGCCTGATTTCTAACTCTCCTCCAAGAGTGGAATTCTAACAGTACCGATGTACTCACTTTGAAAATACAGTACTAGGCAAAGGAATTATAATTGTCTCAAGGCCTGGGAGATGGCTCGGAGGATAAAGTTCTTTCAAGGCAAGCATGGAGGCTGAAATTCATATCTCAGCACTCAGGTAAATGTTGGGCAGGTTGAGACAGGGAATCCCCAGAACAAACACCATTTAGTTAAGTTATCAAATCATGGAGTTCTGAATTCAAGTGAAAAACCTTGTTTCAATATATAAGGTGGAGAGCAATTGAGGAAGACACCCAACCTCTGATTTCCACACACGTTTGCATTCATAAGCATGAACCTCCATACACATATGAATACATGTATACACACACCCTATCCACATACACATGTTGAAAATTAAAGGTTAAAAATTTAAAGAGTCTAACACACGAGCAATTTGAAAGGACAAGAAGGAACAGTGATAGTGTGGGGTATACCTATATACTAGTAAATAAGAGTGGGAGTAGGAAGGAAACAAGCAGAGCAATTAAAATTAGAACAACAGAGAAACACAAATATAAAAGAGGGAAAGGCAAAATTAGATAAACTCCAGCTGAAAGTAGAATGAGAAAACAAAGACGTAAAGAAATGCAGTCCAAGAACCAAAAACATCCCAGCACTCAGGTGTGTGAGGTTAGAGACCCAATTCCAGAGCAACCTGTGTTCTTTGGCTAACTGTATCAAAAATTGAAAAGGGCCAGTCATGGTGGTGCAAGCTTGTAATCCTGGCACACAGGAGGCAGAAGAAGGTGGATCTCTGTGAGTTTGAGGCCAGCCTGGTCTACAGAGTAAGTTCCAGGATAAGCAAGCCAACACAGAGAAAACCTGTCTCAATGAACCAAAAAATACAAAAACAAAAACAAACAAACAGTTGAAAAGGACAAAAAGAGTAGTAAAAATCTCAATTAGCTACTAAATGAATGGTAGTGATTAATACTATCAGGTTGACACAATCTGAATTCACAAAGAGGCATACTTCTGAGCATGCCTTCTAGGTTAGTTGAGGTGGAAAGACTCACCTTAGTTGTAAGCACCACCATGACCATGGGCAAAAGTTCTGGACTGAATAAAAAGGAAAATGCAAGCTGAGCATGAATCGCTCTCTATCTCTCTCTGTCTCTCTGTCTCTCTGTCTCTCTCTCTCTCTCTCTCTCTCTCTCTCTCTCTCTCTCTGCCCTTCCTAACCATATACTCAATATGACCAATTGTTTCATATTCCTATTGTCCTGACTTACTTATCATGGTGAATCAACCTGAAACTGTGAACCAAAAGAAGCTTTTCCTTCCTTCAGCTGTTTGTGTTAGGTATTCTGTTACAGTAGTGAGAAACACACTAATATATAAAGGAAGCATAAGGTTGAAGGAAAGAGAACTCGATAGGATGCAGAGGTAGTAGTCCATCATGTGGGTGAGGATGCTGAGCCTTCCTCTGTGTGGTTCCTTGTGTGGGCAGAGGTGCTAGTCTTGTCCCTGCACTATTCACTCTAGTCTATGGCTCAAATCAGATTTCTACCTCATGGAACACTGCATGACCTAATGCAGTGTTTCCTCTCTGCATTCCAGGAGTGAACCATGCTCCTATTCATTTTTAGATTTCTATGTGCTCTATTAATTGACCTGACTATCCAATCATTTTTCCCTATTATCAGAGCACGGTGAGGAAATAAAAGTGAAGACGAAGAGAAATAGCATATTTTTAAAGGAAAGAACTTAAATAAGTTACTGTTCAAGAAGGAAGATAGAGTCATGTCACCTCTGAATTAAGCCACAGCTGTGGTGCCAGACAGAATTAACTTTAAAAATGAGAGGCTTAAATAGAATTAACTTCATTTTTCTTGATTCCTTAGAATTTTAACCTTTTTATTGGAACATTCTTTTTATTATAAAAGATGAATGAAACTGGTAGTCAGGGAAGGAGAATGTGAATATTGAAATACAATCAATGTGGCAAGATTGCTTTGACAACAATTCAAATATGTCTCTTATAGTTATGGAAGCAATGGGGTGTTAGAGGAGTATAAAAGCCAGCTCTCTCTGTGTGTCTGTCTGTCTGTCTCTGTGTGTGTGTGTGTGTGTGTGTGTGTGTGTGTGTGTGTGTGTGCTTGAGAGACCGAGAGAGGGGTGACTAAGTCAACAGTTTAAGTCAGAGCAGCAAGCTCTCTATAGTATTTTGGAATGACATTTTTAGCTTCCATTTTCTCCAAGGAGACACCATGCAGGCAATACTGTTTGGTGGGCTAAAAAATTAAGATGGTATAAGACAGTACTTTCAAAAACAGACTTAAGTCTGCTGAAAGAGCTAGCTGGTCATGTAATGTAGGTATTGTTTACAGAAAGCACATTGTAATTCATTCCATCTCAATCCACATTCCATAGAATGCAGGTCTACAAAATTTATGCTAAGGGGTATTGGATTTTTTTTCATTAACAATAGAAAGTCATTAAATATTTTTGAAAATTAGTCTCCATATCACTTCGGAAATTTTGTGAACATGGGATTGAATGCTAACACAAAGTCTAGGCAAATTCTGTAAGGTAGTATCAACACACATAAACTAGGAAAGATAAAAAGAAATTGAAAATTCATATTTTAAGTTCAAACTGAAAAGACCTCATAACTGACTTAAGAGGTGGCTATTTAATATATGGTATTATCAATTGCTGTGCTATGATAGACGGCATTAAATGCAAGTGATATTGATTAGCATGCCAAAAGATTTTTTTCTGAGTAAGAGAACTCTAGAACAAAACAAGCAAGCTAGTAGATATCTTTGATACTTCTCTCCTATAGAGAAGCTAGAGAAGCACAGGAAAAGAAAAGAATCTATTCTCAAACTCTTTTTCTCAATCTTTTTAAAAAACTTTTATTGGTTCTTTGTGATTTACATATCATACATTCCAACCAATCTCATTCATCATCCTCTCACCTCATACATACCATTCATCCTTGCAACTGTCTCCCCAACAAAGAAAAAAAAAAACAAAACAGAAAAACAATTTCACTGTGAAAGCTAGCTACAAGTGTGTCTCAATGTGTTCCACAGTATATCCTTTTGTCGAAACTTCTTTGCTTGCAAATGTTCATTGCAATCATTGGTCTGGTACGAGGCCTCTGGTTTCTAACTATCAATACTGGAATCTCCTGTATATTGTGTTGTTTGCCTATGTCGTGAAGATATTTCAGGGATTCCAGGAGTTCATAAATGGGGTAGATGTTGGGATGGGCAAATTCAAAGCCTTTGAATTCAAAGACCTGAGAGGTATCTGAGCTGGTCAGCCCACAACTATTCCATGCTCACACCTCTGGCTGAGTGCAACCCAAACACCCAAGGTCAACTCTACTGAGCTTAGCCTCAAATTCTTAATCAAAGAAAATTAAATGGGTTTTTAAAAATATATAAATGATTAAAAACATCTTAGAGTAGAAAAGTGCAAATGAAAAGATATGAGTCACTTGGCCAGAGAGCCCTGGTTATTTTCAAAACACTCCTCATAACCTCTGAATTTGTAGTTCAGCTTAGTAAAAACAGACTAATGTATTGATCTGGGGTCACAATTAGGTGCTGTGGACATAAATGTAGATAAGAAAAAATACTATTTTCATATAAGGTGTATTTCCCAAAGTGCATGATAATGTGTTCAGTTGGTTGATGGTACTACAGTCCAAAATGGATGGTACTCCAAATGTTGAAAAACCCCTCTGCATATCTCTTGGACTATATTTGCTATAATGAGTTACAACTATATTTTCATGTGTTCATATCCTCCAAAGGACTGTGAGGTCCAAAGGTGTGAGATCTATGTCATGGCCATCTTTGCATTCCCAAAGTCTAGACAATGCTTGGCACACAGTAGGAGCTCAATACATTAATAAATTCTGAGGTTTTTTTCCCCCCTTTGGGTGAATCATTCTTTTCTGACTCTAGCATCATAAGGAATAAGAACATTTTCTAATACCTCTAAGGTATTTAATAACATTATCATCTGTTTGGACTCTCCTATAGAAGTTTAGGGATAGGGGAAACTTTGAAGAATTATTCTAGATTATTATCATTGGAATTAAGAAATATTACTGTCACCTCTGTTCAAGATGAGGTAGAGTAAAAGATCATGAAACTTGAAATTGGAAGATGTGAGTGAAATGACAGGTCCACCATTTACTATGTGAAAAGAGAAGACAACTCTCAGTTCTGTCATTTGGGAATGGTGGGGGTGAGATGAATGTGACATTTTCATAATTGTTGTGACGTTCCAATTAGGCAAAGTATGATGTATATTAAGATTTTATGGAATTACTTGTTATATAGCATTATGTGGAATTTCATTCAAAAATGTCTGTATTTTATCCTAGACATAGACAAAAAAAAAAATGTCATCAATTTGGTACATATACAGGGTTAGAAAAAGAGTTGAGATTTTCAGTTCTTAAATAATGCAAACCAATATTTAGTGATTTCAAGCATTTTAAGCAAGAACGTGTCACCAAATGACTAAAAGTGCCCTAAGTTTGTAATAGTTATACAAGATAAGTTTTACAAGTTCTTTGGGGTAGAGAGAATTTTATAGCTCAGTTGACAAAGCATGATTTTGAATAGGAATGAGAATCTTAATCTTGTTTTGAAAATGTCTATTGTGTTATTATTGTGTAGTACTTTATATTTCTTTTTAGTAAGTATGGCAAAAAGAATTTCATAAATAGTGTCTTCTGCAAATACATTTTGCAAAGAAAAATAGCTATAAGTAGAGAACTAGAATGAATTGTCGACTCCTGGCTGAACTAAATAATTCGATCTTAGAAACTTGGCAGAGTGAAAAATGAAGCCCTTCAACTTCATGGCCGACTCTAACTTTCTTTACCTAGCTAAGTTTCTCCTAGTTCTAAATGCTAATTAATTTATTTTTTCCATTTGATAACAATTATACATGGTAAACTAAAATTTTTACTCCATATACATAGAAATTGGGATTCAGTCTATTTACAACATTAATTCTAAATACAAGTTTCTATTACTGCTTCCCCTAAGAAGACAAACAACTCAATTTAACACACACACACACACACACACACACACACACACACACACCTTTTAGAGCTGGGAAAAATAATGAGAAGGGCAGAGAATACCTTAGTTAAAATTAAGCATGATTTTATTTGTACTGACATTTAGAGATTTTATGAAATAATCATATGCTTAGTTTCAATAAAAGTAAAAGGTATTAATTCGTAATACCTTTCATATGTTAAGTAAACATTGAGTGTGTCACTTGTGGCCAAGCATGATGTAGGCCACGCACAAGCAAGGAAGAAGACCCTCCACTGTTATAGAGCAAGAACACAGGGAGTAACCAGTTGATCATAATTGATGAATACATAATTTCAAATGTAGACAATAAGTTTTAAAAGTAGAAAACATGTGGATGAGCATCTTAGGGAAATTAGCTTGGGAGAGCATGGAGAACTCTTGAAGTAATATGTGTCCTTAAAGTTAAAAGAGGGGTAGGAAATCATAGCTATAGTAGACTGCAAATCCAGGCCAAAAGGACCGTGTGTACAAGGATCCTATGGTCAGAAGGAAAAGGGTTTACTTAAGAATCTTAAATAAGAGGAGCTCCAAGATGGTGGTACCAGTGCACACTGTATCTGAGGGGCAGAGGATTTGAAACTCCAAAACTGGTGAGTGGACTGGTGGCTGGAGCCAGAGCACCAACTTTGAGGCTTCCCCAGGCTAGACTGGACACCTTTGAACTGGGACAGATTGGATCCAGGCCCTCCATGGGTGTCTCTGGGGTCTGGGAGTAGCAAACTGTGAATCCCTGCATTTTCTCATGCCCTGGCAGTGAGTGCTTAGCCCCAGGTCTGGGGACCTCTGTTTTAGTGCCCAAGAAGTTAACACCACCAACTATTTGTGGGCCCAAACCTGAGAGTAGAGAACCATGAGCTCCCTGAGCTTTCCATATATGCCTGCCAGTGAGTGTATGCAGAGCTCTAGCCCTGGAGACCCTCTACAATAGCAGGTAGACATTGGACCCCTCACTGTGGACAACACCCCAACTGTGGACAACATCAGGATCCCTGGAACAGCATTCTCAACATTCAAGCCCCTGTTTTGTGGGTCTACCAGTGGAGTCCAGGCAAACAATTTCTGGAACGAAGATGGTGAAACATAGACAGATCTGTGTGTCTGGCACATAGAGTCTGACAGGCCTGTGGTAAGCTGAACAATTCAAGGCACCTGCATACAGGCACTGAGCCCCTAAACTAAGTCATCAGCCCCACCTGCACTTATGCTCCTACCTTCCAGGTATACTCTCCCCTCCACCTTCCTTCAAGGCACACTTCCACCCACACTCCCCAAGCTCACACATGTGCCTCTGACATTGCATCCTTAGCTGCATCTGAAACACCAACATTTTATCTCAAACCAGTGGACATCTCTCATCTTCCTGAAGAATACTCCAGACTCCAGACACAGGTGGGCCCACTATGCAGTACAGGCTTCAGGAACAAACAGCAAAGGCTATGGACAGTCAGATGGCTAGAGGTTGGAGTAAGAACAATCCAACAAAATTCAGAATATCATGGCTTCACTAGCAATCCCCAAATCAATAGATATTTTAATTAATCAGAAACACAGGAAAATGATCTTGTATCTATGCTTATCCAGTAATTAGAGGCACATAAAGAGGAAATGGACAAATTTCTCAAATAAATACAGGCAAATACAGCCAAAAAAAAATAGAGGCACATGTAAAGGCACAAAAAGAGGAAACTAACAAAAATAGAGGTCATCATGGAGAGACAGGAATCCAAATTCAAAAAGATGGAGGAAATGTTTCAAGACATAAAAACAGAATTAGAATAAATAAAGAAAAAAACACACTGAGAAATTCCTCGAGATTGAAAACCTAGGGAAGAGAATGAGAACCACAGAGGTAAGCATGACCAATAGGATATAAGATATGGAGGAGAGAGTCTCAGATTCTGAAGAAACAGTTGAAGAAATCAATACATTTCTCAAAAAAGACACAGAATCAGAAAAGGCCCTGACACAAACCAACAAAGAAATCAAGGACACCTTGAAAAGGCAAAACCTAAGAATAATAGGAATAGATGAAAAAGAAGATTCCAGGCTCCAAGGACCAGAAAATATTTTCAAGAAAACCATAGAAGAAAATTTTCCCAACTTGAAGAAAGAGATGTCTTTAAACATAAAAGAGGCTTGCATAACACCAAATAGACTACACCTAAAAAGAAATTCCTCCCACCCACATAATAACCAAAACACTACATCTACAGAAAAAAGAAAAAATATTAAAAGCAGCAAGGAAAAGGGGCAAGTAACATAAAAAAGGTAGGCCTATCAGAATCAAATCAGAATTCTCAACAGAAACTATGAAAGCCATCAGATCCTGGGAGAATGTCATGTAGACAGTAAGAGACCACAGATGCCAACCCAACATAGATGGGTTTCAATCAACATAGACGGAAAAAACAAAACATTCTATGACAAAACTAATCTTAAACAGTATCTATATGGTAACCAAGTCTTAAGGAAGATACTAGAAGGGAAACTGCAATCTAAAGAAATCAACTGCACAGAAGAAAACATAGGATATAGATAACATCACAACAAAAATATCTAAAGAAAACAAGCACACAAGCAAACTATCACCACAGACACCACAATGAAAGGAACTAACATTCATTGGTCACTTATATCCATCAAAATCAGTGGATTCAACTCTACAATAACAAAAAAAAAAAAAAACACAGACTACAGAATGGTTGCAAAAACAGGATCCAACATTCTGCTGCATTCAAGAAACATACCTCTGCAACAAACATAGATACTACCTCAGAGAAAAGGCCTGGAAAGTGGTTTTCCAAGCAAAAGGACCCAGAAATCAAGCTAGAGTAGCCATCATAATGTCTAATAAAATAGACTTACCACTAAAATTAATCAAAACATCTGAGGAGGGACACTTCATTCTCATCAAAGGAAAAATCTGCCATGAGGTAGATGTTCACAATCCTGAACATCTATGCCCCAAGTAGAAGGGCACCTGCATTCCTAAGTTAAACATTATTAAAGCTTAAACCACACATCTATTTCAACACCTTAACAGTGGAAGATAGTAGTGGAAGTCAACACTCCACTCTCACCAAGGGACAGACCATTGAGACAGAAGCTACATAGAGAAATAATGACACTTACAGAGGTCCTAAAGCAAATGAACCTAATAGAGGTCTTCAGAACTTTTCACCCAAACTCAAGAGTATACCTTCTGCTCTGCACCCCCACAGAACCTAGTCTAAAACTGACCTAGAGTAGGGCAGAAAGCAAGCCTCAGCAGATATAAGAAGAATGAAATAATGTAAATAAAATGGACAATTTTTTTGATAGATTCCATTTACCAAAGCTAAATCAAGACCAGGTAAGTACATTAAATAGTCCTATATCCCACAAGGAAAAAGAAGCAGTCATCAAAAGTATCCTTTACAAAAAAATAGCATAGAGCCAGATGGTTTCAACACAGAGTTCTACCAAACCTTCGAAGAAGACCTAACTCTAATACTCTTCAAACTATTCCACAAAATAGAAACAGAAGGAACATAACCAAACTCTATGAGGCTTGATACCTAAACTACACAAAGACACCATAAAAAAAGAGAACTTCAGACTTATCTCTCTTATGAATTTTGGAGCAAAAATACTCAATCAAATCCTCACAAACTGAATCTGAGAACACATTAAAGATATCATCCACCATTACGAATTAAGCTTTATCCCAGGAAGACAAGGGTGGTTCAATATGTGGAAATCCATCAATGTAATCCACCATATAAACAAACTGAAGAAAAAAAATGATCATCTCCTTAAAGGCTGAAAAAGCATTTGGAAAAATGCAACAGCTTTTCATGTTTAAAGTCTTGAAAAGATCAGTGATACAATGTACATATATCTACTATATATCTACATACATCTACTATATACAGCAAGCTTATAGCCAACATCAAACTAAGTTTGGAGAAACTTAAATAAATTCCACTGAAATCAGGGACGAGACCAGGCTGTCCACTGTCTCCATACCTCTTCAACATAGTACTTGAAGTCCTAGCTGGAGCAACAGGACAACTAAAAGAGATCAAGTGTATGGAAATCAGAAAGGAAGAAATATCACTATTGGCAGCTGATATGGTAGTATACATGAGTGACCCAAAAATTCTAGCAGAGAATTCCTTCAGCTGATAAACACCTTCAGCTAAGTATCTGGATACACAATTAACTAAAACAAACAAACAAAAATCATAAGCCCTCATGTATACAAAAGACAAACGACCTGAGAAGGAAATTAGGGAAACAACACATTTCACAATAGCCACAAATAACATAAATTACCTTGGTGTGACTCTAACCAAGCAAGTGAAAGATTTGTATGAGGAAAACTTCTACAACATGAATAAACTGTAATTAATTAAAAATAAATATTTTTTAAAGAAAAGCTTCAAGTTTCTAAAGAAAAAAATTGAAGCAGATATGGGAAGATGGAAAGATCTCTAATGCTCAAGGTTTGGTAGGATTTACATAGGAAAAAAAGCCATCCTACCAAAAGCAATCTACAGATTCAAAGCAATTCCCACCAAAATACAGACCTTAAAAGAACAATTCTCACCTTCATATGGAAAAACAAACAAACAAACAAACAAAAAACAGAATAGCTAAAAGAATTCTATATAAAAAAATGATCTTCTGGAGGTATCTCCTTCCCTGATAGCAAGCTGTACTATAGCATGTTACTGGCATAAAAACAGAATGGTGGATCAATGGAATCTAATCAAAGATCCAGAAATAAACCCACATACCTACAGATACTAGATTTTTTACAAAGAAGCCAAAACAATACAATGGAAAAAAGATATCATCTTCAACAAATGTTGCTGGTCTACTTTGGTGTCTACATGTAGAAAAATGCAAATAGATCCATATTTTTCACCCTGCACAAAAGTAAAGTCCATGTGGATCAAACCCAACATAAAACCAGACACACTAAATCTGTTAGAAGGAAAATTGGAGAAGAGCATTGAACTCATTGGCACAGGAAACAACTTCCTCAACAGAACCAACAGCACAGGCTCTAATATCAACAATCAATAAATTGGATCACATGAAACTGAAAAGCCTTTATGAAGCAACAGAAGAAGTTAAACACCAACAAACCAAGTAATCCAATTTAAAATGTTGAACAGAGCTAAACAGAGTTCTCAGTAGAGGAATATAGAATGGCAGAGACACACGTAAAGAAATGTTCAAAGTCCTTAATCATCATGGAAATGCAAATCAAAACAACCCTGAGATTTCACCTTACACCCATCAGAATGGCTAAGATAAAAAACTCAAGGTACAACATATGCTGGAGAAATTGTGGAGAAAGGGGAACCCTCTTCCATTGCTGGTGGAAATGTCATCTTGTACAACCAGTTTGGAAATCAATCTGGTGCTTTCTCAGCAAATTAGGAATAGTGCTTCCTCAAGATCCAGCTATACCACTCCTAGGCATATATCTGAAATATGCTTAACTATACAGCAAGACATTTGCTCAACTATGTTCATAACAGCTTTATTTGTAATAGCCAGAATCTGGAAGAAACCTAGATGTCCCTCAATACAGGAAAGGATACAGAAATTGTGGTATATTTACACAGTGGAATAGTACTCAGCAGTTAAAACAAGGAAATCATGAAATTTGCAGACAAACTGATGGAACTAGAAAAGGTCATCGTGAGTGAGGTAACCCAGAAGCAGAAAGACACACATGGTATATACTCACTTACAAATTGATCTTAGCCATTTAATATAGGATAAACATACTAAAACTTAGAGAAGTTAAACAAGGAGGACTCTAGGGAAGATGCACAATCCTCATTCAGTATGGCTAATGGGATAGACGTTGGAAGTGGGAGAAGACAGATAACAGGACAAGAGCCTACCATAGAGGGCTTCTAAAGAACTCTACCCAGCAGATGTGGAAGCAGATGTAGAGGGAGACTCATTGCCCAAGTTTGGGCACAGTGCAGGGAATCTTATGGAAGAAAAGGGGCAATAGAAAGACCTGGAGGGGACAGGAGCTATACAAGGAGACCATCAGGAGCAAAACTTGTGGGCCCAGAGAAGCCTGCAGAGATGTATACTCCAACTAAGACCAAGCATAGAAAGGAGCTAGAATCCCTGATAAGATATAGCCCATAGACTGCTCAGTTTCCAAGTGTGTTCCCTAGTAAAAGGAGCAGGGGCTGTCTCTGATATGAACTCAGTGGCCAGCTCTTTGATCACCTCCCCTTTTGGGGGTACAGCCTAGCCAGGCCACAGAGGGCTATGATGCAGCCAGTCCTGATGAGACCTGATAGCCTTGTGTCGCAACCGCCTCGACCAGCAAGGAAGACGCAACACTGGACTCTTCTCAATGCAGTTTATTCAGGAACCTTGAACAATCTTCTGACTCTCGGGAAGCCCAGCCCGCCAATTAAATAGCCTATGGCCAGCCAATCCTGACAAGCTACATGGCGCCTGCAGATTAGTCCACAACTACGGAAACGAGCCCGATGCACATACACAACCAATTCAGGAGTTGATTACCGAGAGCTTTTACCTACCAGAGGCAGAAGCCAGCGCCATCTTTAGGGTACGGCAGAGCTTGGCTCTCCACAGCCTTGCTTAGATAGAAGGGGAGGAGGTCTTCTCCTATCAGTGGACTAGGGGAGGGGCATAGGAGAAGACAGAAGGATGGTAAGACAGGGAGGAGATCATGAGGGGACTACAGCTGGAATACAAAGTGAATAAATTGTAATAAATAATAAATAAAATTCTTAAAATGAATCTTAAATAAGGCTAGTCTATTTAAGACAGAGAGAAAGAGCTTGGGAGAAATACTAATCAGAGACAGAAGACACTGGAGTACTTCGACACTTGTTAAGACATTGTCAATAACCCTGGTATGTAACATTTTAAAGAAACGGAGTAATTTATTTATATATTCAGTGCCTCTGTAGACTTATTACTGTTAATATGAAGTTTCTTAGGTGCTAAAACGTAGCAATAAATAAGAAAAAATACATACATAACCAAATTTTGTCCATCCTGGCTGCAAGGTGATAAAGGAGAATCTGTACTCATCTTCAGTGTGGGTTTTACAGCAGTTTCCTCAAAAAAATGATAGAGATTTGAATCTAGAACAATGGGGAGGGGAGAAATAGAGGAAGGTAAACAGAGCTATGGATATTAAGAGGTAAAATGGATAGGTCTGAGTGAAAGATAAGAAACTGGCTTGCTAGAAGGGAGACATCATCCCTATCTCTGAGCTGGTGAAGGTGACATTTACTGAAATGGGAAAGTCTAGAAGAGAAATGGGTTGCATTTACTCTTTTCTGTTGGGGGACAGTGGGCTATGGCCATAAATACAATCTCATAAGTTCAGTGTTGAACAGACTGACCTTCATGGAATATGCAAGTAGAAATATAAGTATATATTTGGACATTAAACCCTGGAATTCAAAGAAGTCTTGGCTAGACAAACTTCGGTATGGCCTGATTATAAATGAAACTTGAACATATTAAACTATATGTTTAATGAGTACAGAGTCTGTGTCTTCTTTTGCTCACAAGTGGGAATTTATAACTCCAGCTGATACATTGAAGGTTCTCAGTATTTGTTTAACTGTGAAGATTTAACAAGTGAACTTAGAATCATTTTTAATATCCAAATATAAACTGTATTTCTAGCAATATTATAGCACCTTTTTGTTTCCTGTGCCAAAAATGGAAAACAAAAGTGAGTTCACTTAGGTTGTACAAAAAATAAGTGACCTGAGGCATGAATTTTACCAGGACAAGTGTGGGTTTCTAAGTAATAATATTGGACAATGATCAAAACACATAGCATAGAAAACAGCAAAACAAGAAAAGAATAAGAAAAGGAGAAGATGGAATAGGAGGGGAAGGAGGAGGAGGAATTTCTTGCTGATATAGAAGTGGCCAGAATAGAAGCTTCTGATAAACAAAAGTTTTGTTCCCACTTTGCTGTCTTTGACATGAGTTTCTTTTTCCTGATTCAGGTTTGGCGGAAGTTTCTATAGAATTCATTTTCTTTGAAAGACTTAAACTAAAACTTGTCACCTTCGTCAACTCCCAGTTCTTTATTACAACAAATTGCTCCCTGCCTGTCCCTCAGTGGAAAACAAAGCTGGAAAATCTGGAAAACTTTTATCAAATACTTTTGTGTACAGAATCCTTTTGAGCCTAGGTTGGAAAGCCACACAAAAAGATGTGTGTTTATTATTCGAATATTTAAAATCTAGTATTAACAACAGAATATTTTCAACCCATTGTTTAATGCATATGTGTATATATGCATATAATTATATGTTACTAGTACTGAGGCACAAAGCATCATACGTTAATATCTCTGAAGTTGAGATATATCCTCTAATAAATGGCATCTTGTTATTGTGTCCAGATAGACAGCATACATGATGTAGTTGCTGTTATATGCACATGGGAAATTTTGGGTGTTTTCCTTAGGATATGACCAGACAATTATAGCCCTTTGATATTTCAAGCAACAAACCATTTGAGGACCATTTTATGGAAGAATGTAAGGTTTTTACCAAAAAACCTTGTATGGACACTGGATGAGAAAACCCAACTTCCAGAATTCATAACACATGTTGGAAATTCAGGAGCCAATGGAGTAACAAAATGTTCCTATTTTCCTCTCCACTTTTTATGTGGCATGTGAATAAAAAAGGAGAACGTCAACAACTTTGAGCCTACAAACAATTGGGAATAAAAGGATATTATTACTCTAAGTGAACATATTTTAAGAGTATACTAAGACATTTCTTTCATTCATACCTCCTATTTTATTATGCTTAAGTACAACAGATGATAAAAATACTATCTGCATAATTCTAAACAAGAGCTTTCAAACAGTGCCAGCAGAAATTTTAGGTAATAAGAGAAATTTATACCACAGTTTAAATGTCTGGTTTCACTCCTACAAAAATAAGCAATATGTAGTATGTAATATATTTCCTATAATACATAAAATGTAACCTAAAAAATCAGCAGCATCATTGACTCAATAAGACTGTTACATCATTGACTAAATAATGACTGCTACAAAGCACCAAATGCCATGACAACAAATAGTAGGGATCTTCACAATGTCTACAACAGACTGAACAGTAACCTCCAAAAGATGAACAAAAATAAGACACAACTCCAGACATTTTGCCTTTTAATTCAAAGTTGGTTCTTTTAAACACAAAACAAAAGTACTGACGTAAATGGAGTCAGTGAGTTTTGACACAGAGCTACTCTCAGGACAATTCTATAATAGTCTTAAATTTCCTTTGCTGGTAATTTCCCAGTTACAATGAAGATATTTGTTCACACAAAATGTAAGGCTACTTGTTATTTTTAAGATCACTTCTTCCCAATCAGTTCATGTCAGAGACAGTCCCTGTTCCCATTACTATGGATCCCACTTGGACGCTGAACTGTCATGGTCTACATCTAGGTTATCTCCATACCTGGTACTTGGTTGGAGTATGAGTCTCTGGGAAGACCCCTGTATTCAAATTTTCTGGTTCTGTTGCTCTCCTTGTGGGGTTCCTGTCCTCTCCAGATCTTAGTATTTCCCACTTCTTACATAAGATTCCCTGCATGTTGTCCAACAGTTGGCCATAAGTCTCAATGTCTGCTTTGATAGTCTGCAAGGTAGAGCCTTTCAGAGGTCCTCTGTGGCAGGTTCCTAGCTTGTTTCTTCTTCTTCTGATGTACATCCTCCTTGCCTTTCAGGATGGGGATTGAGCATTTTAGCCAGAGTTCTCCCTCTTGATTAGTTTCTTTAGGTGTACAGATTTTAGTAGGTTTATCTTATATTATATGTCTATATGAGTGAGTATATGCCGTGTGTGTCTTTCTGCTTCTGGGATAGCTTATTCAGGATGATCTTTTCCATATCCCACCATTTACCTGCAAATTTCATGATTTCCTTGATTTTTTATTGCTGAGTAGTATTCCATTGTGTAGCCTGCTCTTTGATCACCTCCCCCTGAGGGGGGAGCAGCATTACCAGGCCACAGAGGAAGACAGTGCAGCCACTCCTGATGAGACCTAACAGACTAGGATCAGAAGGAAGGAAAAGAAGTCCTCCCCTACCAGTGTGCTTGGGGAGGGGCATGTGTGGAGAAGGAGGATGAAAGGAGGGATGGGGAAGAGGGAGGAAACTACAGGGGGGATACAAAGTAAATAAAGTGTAATTAATAAAAAAATTAAATTAAAAATAAAAAAGGACCTAGAGGGAACAGGAGTACTTCCTCTATCGTTGAACTAGGGAATAAGGATAAGGGAAAGAAAGAGAGAGAGGGTGAGACCAGGAGGAGATGAGGGAGGGGATCTACAACTAGAACACAAAGTGAATAAATTGTAAATAATAATATTGGTAATAATAATAAAAGAATTTTTAAAAAGGAAATATAAAGATCACTTCTTGCCAAAAAAGTTAGGTTTTAATATCATGAAGCATTGAGCTAATCCACATGAGTTAGCCTTGAAAGAATTTTCAATACACTTTTCCAGCCTCCTTGACCCATGAGGGATAATTTTATGCTTGAAGATCATTGTTTAATATAGTAGGTCATATAATCTACATAAATTTAAATTATAAACTATGATAATCTTTTTTACATACATAAAACCAAACATGACATAGCTCACCTTTCTGGAATGTTTACCTCCACTCTGTTCAATATTCTAGTGTTAACATCTAGAAAACATGTAGGGGATATTAAGAGGAGGCATGTTTTGAGAAACAACAAATCTAGGCAGTATATTAAGAAGGCTTCACATAGTATCCCATATAAACATCAGGGCTTCCTAGGAGATCAGTGGCTACATTTTTTGTTGGTTTAAAGAAACATCCCTTTTTAGTCTAATTTAGGTAAGGCCTCATTGCTGAACTTCCACTACTACCACAAGACACATTTCAGTCTTCTTGGGGACCTTAGCCACCAGGCAGTTTATTCCTTCATCTTAGCACCTAAAATCTACTTGTTTAGTGTTCTCTAAACTATTACTTTAAATTTAGATTTTTAACTTTTAGCCAAAGTGAGTATTACAAATAGCTAATGTGATGATAATGACTTCCACAGACAGGAGACAGTTGTCATTGAACACTCTGACACAGTGACACATGAGAATTGCTCTTCGAGATAGGCAATAAAAAGTTTTTAAATAATTTTAAACATATTACTTCAATATACAAATTGATCTGTTTCCTTTCTGATCAGACTGTCTAGTTTTTAGCATAGTTTTCTTTTACAGAAGCCCTTTCAGGTGCCATTGGATTAAGACAAGGAGTAAACCCACAGTACATTAACAATTTTCTTCCTATTTATTGGCAAACCTAGTTGGCTTTTCTACTCAATAAATTTCTTCTTTGATAATTGCATATACACACACGCACACACATACACAGACACAAATTTATTACTCGACCTCCTACTTTCTCCTCAATTCCCCATACCTCTGTTGTTCCTGTTTCTCCTCTATAAATGACTATCCCACACTCGTGTCTTTTGCCTGAGCGTAACTTTGACGATATGCTTGGAATTAACTATTCATGGGAACCTGGTGAATTCATCTTTGGGGATATAACTGAAGAAAATGACTGCCCCTTCCCTAGAATCCATCAATAGCCAAAATTTCAACAGGTAGAAATCCCTCTCTCTTCCATAATGACCATTGACGTTATCAAGCTTTTCCTAGGCCCAGTGTAGGTAATTGCAGGTGCTATGAGATTAGGTTTGCAATGGCTCATAATCTGAGGGCATTACCAGGACACCGGGGCATAATAAAAATGTAGAAGATAGAGCCTAGTTTTAGTGAAGGAAATAGGTTGCTGAAGATGTTTTTGGAGGGCTATGTCTTATTCTAGTCCATTCTGTACACACTTTCTCCACTTCCTGGTTGACATGAAGTGAAATAATCTCCTCCACTGCCTACTCATGCAACCATTATGCCCAAGTGCATGAAGACAAGTGATCACAGACTGAGCTCTCTGAAACCACAGCCAATTTAATGTTTTTTTTTCACTTTAGCTATTTACATGTTATTTTTTATCACAACTATGCAGCAGTAACTAATCCAGCATCCCAGTCAATGAAGGCATTATTGGTCTGAGAGCTGTCTGGCAGTGTCACATGAATGGTCACACCGAGGTGACATCCCTGGAAAGCAAAAAAAAAAATAATAATAAAAAAAATAAAAATGCAAACTTAGACTATTCAATTAAATTATTTACATCACATCCACTGACATCCAGATATCTCCAGATTCTTCTTTTATCATCTTATAGCATAATGTATTGGCCCTTTTATTCTTTTACCAAGAAAGGAAACCATATTTGAATGAAGCAACCTAGCCATTAAATGCTTGAATAGCTGGCCTCTTGGGGCATTCCTTAGCTCTCATTGCTCATTTATTCTCCTTTTCATAATATCTAATTTACCAATACTACAGAGGTCATGATGTCCTTGAGAAAGGAAGAAAAAAAAAACACACCCAAGAAAGCTTTCTGGAAATAGCTCTTTAAAATATTCATATTTAACCTGTATTCATTATTTCCATGAAGAGACTATCAAAATGAACTCCGTAGTGGTGATTCTAGATATTATATGCACTTAGTTTTTAAGATACACATGCCAAATAAAAAATTAAGGGTCATATGGTATCACTGTCTGATTCTAAATTGTTCGTTTACCTCAGGAGACCCTAGGGGTAGACTGGCAGGTTACTGGAATTTCAGGACTCTATGTAAGACTGAATCTCATGGCTTACCAACACGAACGCATGTGCAACTGCATAACCAGCTGTAGAGCAAAAGGAACTAAACTGGAGTCTCACCCAGAGCAGCTAATAAGGACACAGATAACCAAAATCACAAGGGAAAACTGTATGGAAGAAGGGGGACAAGGACTAGAATTTAAGTATCTTACCACCAGAGGTCATCTACACATGAGATAAGCAGATGGATAAGATTAGTATATGGAAATATGAACCACAGTATAGCTGGACAATATTGGTAGAATGAGCAATCTCAATCACTTTGTAAACTGAGATATGAGAACTCAAAATTGCTTCTGACCCTTCTTTAAAGTATAGCTTAGGTATAGTGCTCAGGTCACATGTGCATATTCAATCTTTATGGTTTCTGATTAGAATATCCTTCAGCCTTTTGTGTCACATCGGTCCCTATTTTCCAGACTATTTCAATACACAATTTTCTGAGCTCCAACAGCTCTTGTAATGAACATATCTTATGCTGTTTCTCTATCTCTCTTCCCTCTCTCTGTCTCTGTCTCTGTCTCTGTCTCTCTCTCTCTCTCTCTCACACACACACACACACACACACACACACACACTGTTTTATTGAGATTTTTTATTTCTTTAATAAACAGCATGACCAAAGCAACTTTGGGTGGAAAGAGTTTATTTCATCTGAAAGCTTGTAATTCATCATGCAGGGAACTCAGGGCAGGAACTGGAGGCTGAAATTGAGACAGAAGACACAAAGAAGTGCTGCTTACTAGCTTGCTCTTCATGGCATGTTCAGGCTGCTTTCTTTGATTTTTTTGTTTGCTTGTTTTTTTGTTTGTTTTTTGTTGTTGTTGTTGTTGTTGTTTGAGACAGGGTTTCTCTGTGTAGCCTTGGCTGTCCTGGAACTCATTCTGTAGACCAGGCTAGCCTTAAACTTAGAGATTTGCCTGCCTCTGCCTCCTGAGTGCTGAGATTAAAGGCGTCTGCCATCACTACACAACCCCAGTCTGCTTTCGAAGACCACCTGCCTAGGCATAGTACAACAGCAATCCATGCTTAAGAAAATGCCTCCAGACTTGCATACAGGCCTATTTTTTTTTCTTTTGAGACTTTGTAGCCCTGTCTGGCCTGAAATTCACAGGCTGCACCAGGCTGACCTTGAACTCAGATAAATCTGCCTGCTTCCTTCACATTGTGTCAAGTTGAAACACAAACAAAAAACAACCAGGACACATAATACGTAATGTATTGTTATCTCTCAAATCTATACATCTCATCTTCTAAAATAATGCAGAAGCCCCTTGAGGGCAACAGATGTAGAGATATATGCTTTTTATTCTTCCCTTATTTTTTCTCAGCACAGTGTATAACACTTACTAATTTATCAATAAATGTAACTTAACAAGATTTGCAAATGAGTCACAAAATAGCACTACCTATATTTGATATTTATGAAGCAAATGATGTAAGATAATGGTATTGGATAATGTCTTGACTAGAAAAATAGAAAGAGGATCTTAAAACTCCAGAGTTACTTGTTGAATTGGGACCATACAATACCAAACACTCACTGAATAAAGTAAACTAAACTGACTTGAAATTTTGATACGAGCACCTTGACCTGGCTTGCAAACTCCCAGACATGGCAAAAATCAATATGATTTTAGAGGTTGTAATTAGGAACAAGTTTGGTGGGGTATGTGTTTACCAGCAATTTGCTAACAAAAGAGGAGAAATAAAAATTTAGCTTACAGCAATAGAAAATAAAAATCAATGAGAAAACACACATGTGTAGTGTTCATTTTAAAACTCTAATTTATTTGTGGTATTTACATGTCTACCTACCTTTTACCAACCCCAAACCATGGGTAGAAGAGAGAGAAGGTTAGTGGGGAGAGGGGGCACAGATCCATTTACTTCTCCCAGCTATATAGGGTCAGTGTTTTCTTTTAGGGCTATACCAATCTCCATCAACAGCAAATGCAGCCAGCAGTCTTCTCCAAACCACTGTGCCCAAGAGTGTCTCAGTTTGTCTGTTCCAAATCACTACAGTCTCCATACATCAACATTGCACACCACCTCTTCTTTTTCTGGGCTCTCATATTTATATCTCTCTGAGTCCTAGGCCATGTACCAGCTGCCCAAGGCCATACCCCAAATAACACAATTATCAGCTGTGGACAAACTAAAGTCCAACTAAAATCCTACACTTGGGATGAAAACAAAAACTTATTTACATAGCATAATTGAGTTTACAAAGAAACCAAGACTTCCATTACACATGTGTTTGGTATAGTTTATTAAGTACACCATCAAATGCAATTACATTTTATTGATGACAATCCCCATAAATTATGTCTTCAAAGTACAGCAAGTTATTAAGGAGTGGTCTAACTCCCTAGAGAAAGGAGGACCCGTCCTAAAATCTAATTTTTTATGGTTTTGATCTTAAGTATCTCCCAAATGTTCAAAAGCAAAAGGCTTGTAGTCAACGTTGTGGTCTCATTGGTATATAGTAGAAACTTTGGAAAGTAAGGCGTAGGAGAAGTTATTATTTTACCTACCAGTAGCCATGAGGTAATAGTTTTGTTCTAGTACATGCTTCCCACCATAAAGGACTGCCTCACCACAGGCCCAAAAGCAACAGGGCAAAGAAATTTTTGATTGAAACCTCTAAAATTCCTAGTCAAATAACCTTTCCTTCATTGTGCGGTTCATCTTATGCATGTTTTCGAAGTCTTAGAAAGCTAAGTAACACCATATTTCTCAAAATACCTTCTCCAGATTTCAGATTTCTTGTGTAGACCTTTTAAAGAAGAGGCATCTCAGTCTCACTGTAGTAAATCAGAGTATTTGTGAGTGGGGTTTTGGAAACTACACTTCTTAACAGTGTCTAGCCTCCCGGTCTTCACACATTACACATATAATAAACTCCTATAAAGCTTATTAGAACAAATAACTAGGCCCCATCAGCAGAGGTTTTGATGTAGGACAACATTTTAATTTTCTTACAAACTTCGAGGTGATACACTGCTGGTACAGGTACCATGTTTTGGGGATCAAATGATGATAGTAATACTTACACGTTTGCTAGACCTGACATCAGGTTTTTTGCTTGGTTTGGAGTGAGTTGGGAAGTCGGAGAGGAAGCAATGTGGGGCCTTTGGTAAGAAAACAATATGGACAAGACAATATGGGTCATTGATTGAGCTCAACTACAAAAGCTAGACCTGGAATAGAATAGGACTCTGAAAGAAGTTTAGATGCTCATGTAAACATTCCAAGCAATAAAAATGTATCTGGGAAAAATACTCAAAGTTCCTTTCTATGTGCTTATCATTAAGCAGATGTTGATTTATTTAGATACATATGTTGGTATGCACATTCTTCTGTTTTGTTTTCCAAAAAAAATAAATAAATAAGTTCATGCTAAGTATATATTTTTAATCTATGTGTTTGTTTACTTTCTTTGCATGCTGTTTCTGCATTCTTAATTGATGGCACATTTGGATACATTTAAATAAAAATACACAATCCATTTTATTCTTCCAAATATCTGGATGGTAGTCTTTAATGGGATGTACTTTTATTTAACCTTTTTCCTGTTATTGTAAATTTAGGCCCTTTCCAGTTTTCTCTATTACAAATAAATGTTCTGTAAGTTTCATATTCCTTCTCTGAAAGGGTTAACTAAATTGGGCCAAAGGATGGAAGGGCAGTGTAGAGAGGGATAATTACCACTAACGTCCTTTTGAAAATGTCATATGGAAATCTACTATAGAAGCTTCATAATCTATATGTGTGTTTATATAAAATAAAATTTAATAAAGTTATTCTAAAATGAAAGACAATACCTCAACTACATATACTGTGCTAGCAAATAAAAACCATAATACCAGAAACAAATCCCTCTTTTTTGAGTTGTTGGCCAATGATGTCACATGGACACTTTCCCAAAGCATTTTTGCCATAGTGTAACAATAAAATTCTATCGCTGAGGTGATGCATACTTGAGTCACAAAAAAAAAGTGGAGAAATCAAGCTGGTACTAACCTAGAAGCTCCAACATTGCTGGCTAGTGTTCATGGTGCTGAAAGATGCTCTCTGTGCTCCTAGAGGAAAAAAAGTAATCTTCAATCTTATCTAGCTGTGAAACCTGTAAGCTATGACAATGTCTGGCTTAACAAGATATGCCTCTTGTGAAATAGTGGCATGAATGCTATGGAAGTAACCTTCTAATTTCTGTTTGGAGCTAAGGCTAGCTCCATTAGATGTAATTCATTCCTAGCACTATTATAAAGCTCAAGAAACTGTGACTAGATAGGTCATATGCCCTAGGAGGGAACTTAATACTGTTATTCTGCTAAATTGATGTAGTGTTAAAATGGTTCCTAATGACTTTTTACCATACACATAGATCAGAGCACATTTCAGTCCTTACCAGAGAAGTCTTTCCTTTCAGTAGATCACAATTAACACTGGTCAGTATGAAGAAAATAAAATAAAAATAGGGAGTGTCTAGCCTTAAATAGGACATTTATATCACTGCCCTCTACCAAGGCTCAGATATGGATCTGCACAGAAGAGGGCAGGAAAGTTTTCAAGAGCAAGAGACAGTGAATAACAACAAGGAAATGATGCTTTTCAGACAAAGGAGGATAGATGGACATAAGTACTCACAGAGATTGTGACAGCAGAGACAGCATATATAAGGCCTGTGCATGCTCTAGCCAGACAAAAATCCCAGACTAGAAAGGGAAAGGTAGTCATAAATTCCCACCACTGACTGAAGAGTGATTGGCAATTGATAGCTTCTGGGAGAGGGAGAATGAGATTTCTGTAATGTTTTGACACCTGGTAGGTTGATCACACACAAGGTGTAGCCCCCACTCTGAGACTTATTGGGAAATACAAACTATTTCTTGGGAAAAGAAGTTAGAAAGAAAGAGAGAGAGAAAGAGAGAAAGAGAGAAAGAAAGAAAGAAAGAAAGAAAGAAAGAAAGAAAGAAAGAAAGAAAGAAAGAAGGAGAGAGAGAAAGAAAGAAAGAGAAAGAAAGAAAGTTAGGGTTCTTTAGAGTCACAGAACTTATGAAATGAATATGTGGGTGTATATAAAGGGAATTTATTGGAATTCATACTTATAAAGGAAATTTACTGGAACGGCTTACAGGCTGCAGTCCAACTATCCCATCAGTGGACAGCTGTGAATGGAAAGTCCATGAATCTTATAGTTGCTCAGTCCCATGAGGCTGGAAGTTTGAGCTGGTCTTCTGTGTAAGCTGAAATGCTGAAGAAGTAGGCTCCAACGGATGTGCTCCCAAAGTGCAAGCAGGTAAATAACAAAGTAACCGTCCTTCTTTTGTTGTCCTTATGTATACTTCCAGCAGAAGATATGGCCCAGATTAAAGATATGCCTCAAGATCTGGATTAAAGGTGTGTGTTGACCTGGATTAAGAGCATGTATCTTCCAGCCTTGACATCCAGGTCACAGATGTGCCCTCCATTGTAGTTCATTCCAGATCCAGTCAAGTTGACAAGTGACAATGGCCATCGCAGGGAATGCATATGTTCAAAGAACATTACATTAAATTCATAAATAATTAATAAAAATGTGTATGAATATTTTGTTGGCGTGTATGCCTATATATCATGTATACACCCGGTGCCCTAGAATGTCAGAAGAGGAGAAAGATGATGAACAAGAAGAGTTTTTTTCACACTGTAAACAGTTTGAGGGACAGGGTCTCACTTTGTAGCCCTGGATGGCCTAGAATTTGCTTTATAGACTGGGTTGGCCTCTAATTCACAGAGATCTGGTTGCCTCTGCCTCCTAAATGCTCAGATAACAGGCATGTGTCACCATACCTAGTTTTATTCTTATTTTTAAGGTTTATTTATTTTTATTCTATATGTGTAGGTATTTTGTCTATATTTCTTGGATGCCAGAAGAGGGTGTCCAATCCCCTAGATCTTTAGTCACAGATGATTATTAACTATCATGTTTATGCTCGTACTTGAACCTAGGTCCTCTGGAAGAGTAGTTAATTCTCTTAACCACTGAGCCACCTCACAAGGCCTTAATTATTTTAAATAATTTTGTACGTGAGAATTGTATTTATATTATTTTCCTCTTCCCTTTCCTCCCTCCATTTCTTCCTATGTCCTACTCACTTTCTTAAATTCATGGGTTCTTTTTCTTTAATAATAATTGTTACATACATGATATCTATTTAGGACTGACCTCTTGGAATTGGATAGCCTATCAAGGGGTTTATCTCTGACAAAGACTGATTTTCCCTCTTCCTGTAGCCATTAATTTCCTATAGCTCTTCTAGGGTGGAACCTCATGAGAATTTCCACACTGGCAGGTCAAGTGGCTTTTGAAATTTTTAGGTATTATTTAGGCAACTATATTGTTAAAGTTTCCAGGATACTGCTGTCATATCTAGAAGACACCAACTCTCAACAGATGTCCCATTCCAGTTCACTAGCTCTTATAATTTTCACAACTCCTCTTCAACACTATCCCTTGAGTCTTAGGTATATGGGTTGAGTTGTAGATCTATCAACTGAGAGTGGGAATCTCAGAGTCAGTTGTTTTCTGAATTTTGACCAGCTGTTTCTTTCTGTAATGGTGTCTGTCTTCTCTGAAAGAAGCTTCTTTGGTGAAGGGTTAGAGCTACTCTGATCTGTGGGTATAAGGATAAGTGTTAAGAATACAGCTAGAAATTATACTGGTTTAGTGAAGTGACAGCAGTGAGTTACCCTCTAGGGTCTGTCAACCTCACCAGCCACTGGTAGTAGACAAGATTTACAGGACCAGGCATAAATTCCTTCCTGTTGGCGAGGTCTTACAGTCCAATTAGATGGCTATTGGTTATGCCCAAGATTGAAGCACCACTACCCTACACTTTGGGATATGTAGCCATTCTTATAATTGTTTGTAGGCATTGCAGGGGCTAGGATTGTTGGTTGCTTTTCACTCATATGGGCTTT